>NC_081550.1:16524500-16581802 GCF_901000735.1 Corylus avellana | reverse complement strand
TAAAGGGCTTCGGTTCCTTCTGGTGAAAGAAGGTACGAACATACCCCTGTAGCTGTGACGTGGAAATTTACAAAAAAAAAGAAGTCATGAAAAATATAAAATAGGCGCAAATTGTGTAAAGCTTTATCTTTCTCGTGATCATATTGTGCAGTCAAGTGGCAAGAGCACACAAAAATATTAGGTACAGTAAATACCCGTTGACTAAGAGGGCAATTTCGTACCTTAGTAGAAATAAAGTCTAACCGTAGAGTAACAACCCGTGTAGAGAGGAGAGAGAGAGAGAGAAGAGGAAAGCACGTGTTATACATGTTAGAGAAGTCGAACCGGTCGGCGGAGGACACATTTGGAATTTCGGAGCTTCACAAGGGCAACCAACGGAAATTAATTTACCGATTCCGTTTCATTTCGCTCCCATAGTGTCCGTTTCTTATTCTTTCCGAAATTTAGTTAAAAATAAAAAAGCGGGGAATAATAAATATATATATATATATATATATATATATATATATATAAGTATATAACGGTTGTTTTGTTTAGGTGCTACTGTTGACTGGGCAGGGCAGTTTAGGGCAGGGGAGTGCTTTCCAGCTGTCAGACTTTCGGGCAGGTACCGACGTGTACGGCCATTACCCGCTAAACCTACTTCTCTTTCGTTTGTTATTTATAATATTAATTTTTTTGTTCTTTCAAATGACTTCCCTATCAATTTTTTTACATCTTCTATTTGTGTAACTATTTTAAGCATAAGATTCGTGATGTTGTCATGCATTACGTATTTGAGCTACGTGACTCCTACATATATTTTTTTATCTCAATATATATTATATTTTTTTCCTCAGATGTTTTAAAGTACTCTCATTATTTTATTCAGGATCACGCTTGTCTCATTATTTTATTCCCCTTTCATTAATAATCATGTCAATTAAACTAATACACTTATTTTAGTATCCAAAAAGTACCATTATATTTATTATTATTTACCCACCCATTCAAGTAGTTTGATATAATGTTTGGAGTTCATATTTTACTATAATTTATTTACAATCTTACGTGACTTGGACCGTCACATGGTTGTTTTCATTTTAATTATAAGAAACATTAGGTATTCTTCTCGTGGATTTTTAGTCCTAGGTAAAAAAAAGAAAGTGACACTTATTTCATTAACAATTTTTTTAGAAAATAATATTCACTTACAACCAAGAGAAACATCATGAGAGCACTTAATATTTTCCTTTTATTATTAACATGTTAAACTGAAAATTAGTCATAAGTTAGCGAATATTAATGTCATAAATAAGTCTTGAATGTTTGATTTTTATGTAAGCATCTATGATTTGTAACCTCGTAACTTCGATTATGATTTTTCAAAGCTTTTTGCTCTGTGATGTAAGAGCATTATGCTTGTAATCATTTTTCAATAAAACTAAATTTTTTTTTAAAAAAAAAAATTATCATGTCAATTTATAAAAGTGATAAATATGACAAATAACTATCATGTCAATAAAAAAAATTATAATAAAAGTTATAATATCCATATGAATGCTCTGTTCTCGTTCATTTAATATTTTTGAAGAAAATGATGCCTACATGTCCTTTGATTGAGGACATATTTTAAGGTAGGGTTTGATAGTATCCATTCTTCTCATTCTTTTTTTTTTAAAAAAAAAAAAACTTTGTTGGTATAAAATCACATGCGTTACCTTCGATGCATTTGGACTCCTTGGAAGGTAAAATTACCAAAAAAAAAAAAAAAAAAATTGTTTTTCTAATTTTGTTGTTGCTAAATGAAAACAATGTTTGGGGGCAGAAAAGGAAAATAAATTAAAGAGTACGATGAGTAAACCCCGACCGTTGGATCTTGGGAACACCATATTTAATCAACCATTAATAAAAAAAAGGTCAACATGGGCTGCGCGTACACCGAAAAGCCGGTGTAGCATATGATTTGATTGAAAAAATATCAGGGCCTGGCATGTCATCTACACTCTACAGCCTATAGGGAGGGAAGAGATATATTATAATATTATAATTAACATAATTATATGATTTATTTTTTATTTTTTTTTTTGCATTTCTTTCCAATTCAAGTAATTTTATTGGACTATTAAAATTCATTATAATACTACATTACTCAAAAGGTATGTCGACATGTAAATTGAAATAACATTAAGTGACTTAGTTAGGTGTTGGACGGTAAGTGAGCACGCATGAAATAAAAACGAATTGTTTATTAAGCAATTATTTTAGTCATGATGGAATAAACGCACCTATACTATTACACTTGATGTACAAAAATTTTATGTTAAAAAAAAAACCCTATTACATATGAAATTGTTCAGGCAACTGAATTTTTCACCTAACACGGGCAAGCAGCTCTTACGGTCAGTCGTTTAATACAAAAAACGACAACTTTTGGTGTAGGGTATTATTGTATTAATATATTATGGCATATGTTGGTTGAATATAATGTTAGTTAATTAGTTTGTTAACGCATAGGGTAAATTTTTTGTTAGTTAGTTTGTTAGGGAGGGTGAGAAGAGTCTGAGTGAGTAAATGTAACAACGAAGAACATTGAGAAAGTTTAAAACGAATCTTGAAAAATGATTTGGTAGTTATAGACTGCTGTTCCCGTCTATGAAACACGACGGTCAGCGATTAAAGAAAAATCTTCCTGACAATGTGAGCGACCGGTGACCGACCCAACCGGTGGCAGCGATGAGAGAGAAAATGTTTATATATTCCGTCCCTCTTAAAATGGGTCTGAATTGTTCCTTCATACGTCCCATCTTCTTCTTTCCTCCCTCTCATCTATCTCTCTGTGTGCGCCATGGAATCAGATAGTCGGCGATGATTTCACTCCTTCGCTGAACACATCGCCGAGGAAATGACAAATGCAACTTGCTAAAGCCTAAAGCTTGGCGTCTTCGTCATCTAGACGGCGACGTTTTAGTCTAGCTGCTTCTTCTCCTAGCCAGCTCCTCCGGTGGCTCTAGAGAGAGAGAAAAACGAACTTCTAATTCACTGTTAATATCCTCTAAAAGACGTTGTGTTAGCTTTCTTTCTCTCTTGTTTGTCTCTCTCTGAACTCTTCGTACTTTCTCTGCGAACTCTCTCTTTCTCTCTCTCTCTCTCTCTCTCTCTCTCGCTCTGTTTCTCTTCCTTCGAAATCTGAGCTCCGATCGTGTTCTTACCAGTCCTTGGGGGTTTCTGGATCGGTCTCCGACGTTCGATTCGTTGCTTTGAAAGCTAGTAATCGGTGCTCAAATGGTTTATGCGAAGCCATTTCGAAGCTAACAAGTAGGTGAAGGTCTTCTTAGCTTAAAAAAACAGAATCAGAGTTCAAAATCTGGAAGATGAGGAGCGCGATGTTAGATCTCAATCTGAATGTGCTCTCGGCCGAGTCGACTCAGGACGATGACTCGGTCGTTTTTCCCGAGAAGTTCCGGGAGGAGCCAATGGACGAATCGGGGACCTCGAACTCCTCGATCGTCAATGCCGACGCCTGCGACGACGACTCGTGCTCTACACGCGCTGCCGGGGACGTGTACACGTTCAACTTCGACATATTGAAAGTCGGAGGAAGTGAGAACGACGTCGTCACCAAGGAGCTCTTCCCTGTGAGCGGAGGAGCGAACGGGGATTCTGTGAATTGGCAGGGTCAGTCCTCGTCCTCTTCTTCGTCTAAGAAGAAGTGGATCGACCTGTCGTTGGATGACGGCGGTGTGTCCGGTGAGGTGAGAGTGGTTCAACAACCGCCACAGCAACAGCAGGTGAAGAAGAGTCGGAGAGGCCCGAGGTCACGGAGCTCGCAGTACAGAGGGGTCACGTTCTATAGGAGGACTGGGAGATGGGAATCACATATCTGGTTTGTGAAATTTCTCGTGTGATTCAAGTGATGTTTGATTTGGATGTGTTTGTTTGCTCAGTTAAAATTGATTTCCATTTCCTAGTCTGAGGTGCTTCCTTGCCTAACTGTGCTTCTAGCTAATTTCTTCTTCTTTTGGTGTAGGGATTGTGGGAAGCAAGTGTATTTGGGTATGGATTTGACAATTTTGTTTGATTGATTTGAGTTATACTATTTATTGAGCAAAGTATTTGATGTAACTTTCTATTTTTGGATTTTTTTGTGAATTTTGGTGATGGATTTTATAGGTGGATTCGACACTGCTCATGCGGCGGCTAGGTAAAAGATGTCATATATGGAAACTTTGTTCTCTTGTATTAGCTTTTAAATTTGAAGCTTTTAGGAGTTTTACTGATTTTGGAGATTGGATTTCGTGAATTCAGGGCCTATGATCGAGCTGCTATTAAGTTCAGGGGAGTTGATGCTGATATCAATTTCAATCTCAGTGATTATGAGGATGATCTGAAACAGGTTAGGTTATGCTGTGATCTTGATTGAATCTGTATTTACTCAAATGGTCAATCTGTAATCTGACTGTTTATGTATGTTTTCATAAATGGGCAGCAGATGAAGAATCTCACCAAGGAAGAATTTGTGCACATACTACGTCGGCAGAGCACCGGATTCTCTAGGGGGAGCTCGAAATATCGAGGAGTGACACTGCACAAATGTGGCCGATGGGAAGCTCGTATGGGACAGTTTCTTGGGAAAAAGTGAGGAAACATTTTGTGTAATTTATATTTTAGCTTATTTTATGCTTAGAAGTAGAGATATTAGCAGTTTCAAGTGATCGGTGTCAACTGAGCATTGGTTTCAGTTAAATTCTCAAATGGGTTATCTTTGTTTTTCCCTTGTTTGGAAAAACAAGTCTAAGACGATGCCTATTTCAAAGAAATGATTGGGGATGGTGTTTTTCATCATGGAGATTACGATGCTTGCGTGCAGGTATATATATCTTGGGCTGTTCGACAGCGAAGTAGAAGCTGCAAGGTCCTAATGATCATGAATTACTCTCTCTACTGCACTGAATTTATTACCCTGAATTATGAAGCTCATTAGGTTCCACTCCAACACGTGTCTCCCTTTTGATTTTCTGGAAATCAGGGCTTATGACAAGGCAGCTATCAAATGTAATGGAAGGGAGGCAGTCACCAACTTTGAGCCCAGTACGTATGAAGGGGAGATGATCTCAGAGGCCAGTGTTGAAGGTATTATTCGATAGTTATGGCTATTCATAAATCTATTCAACTTATAGATGCATTTTCTAAGGAACTAATTGTCAATATCATCTGTTAAGCTGCGAGAAACTTGTGTTTGTATTGGTGCAGGTGGCAACCACAATCTTGATCTGAATTTGGGGATATCTCCTCCTTCATTTGGTAACAGTTCAAAGGATCAGAATGAGGGGTGTCTTCAGTTCCACTCTGGCACTTACGACGTGCACAGCGGAAGGGTAAAACTCAAACTTATCTTATTTTCAATTTCCTTTTGTGTTTACATATGAGAAGCCCAAATTTTGTAATGTACTTAACGAGTTCAAGTAAGTTCAAATACTAAATCTGGTGACCCTAGTTGAAGGACTTAAAAGTCACCTTTAGCTTGCTGTAGTAAATGCAGTTCACCTGTTTAATTTTCCCCACACATGCTGGATGATAAGGATGCAATTTTATCCATATTCAAGTTTTAAAACTTCCAACAAATTATGTGTTCACTATGTTCTTCTTTTGCAGATGGAGAGCCATGTGCATGCAGCATCAACTGATCCACCTTTCAAAGGGCTAGTACTGACATCAGAGAATTCGCCCATATGGAATGGTTTATATCCTCTCATTCCCAATGAGGTGAATTCTATTGCTTTGTTTCTTCACTTCATAATCGGTATCCAGTTACTCGTTAGACTAAGTACCCTCTTTTCTCCCTCTCCGCCTTTTCTTTGCGGATATTTTCGTGGCAATAACCAAAAACTGCATGAGTCAACAAATCAAACCCATACAAGCAGCTGAGTTCCATTTATGTAGTTTCATATGGCGGATTCTGTGCTAGGACGGATCTAGAAGATGTTTATTGAAAGAGGGTTCCTCTAATAAGGTCTTTCAATCACCCCATTTGGGCCCTTTAAATCATCCATGTTTCTGTGACTAAGTGAACTCAATCCTATTTAACCATAATTGTGATCGTGTTTTTGCACAACATAGATAATTTAAATTTGACAAGAAAAAATTATAGTTAGAGAATTTGTATGTTAACAATTGTCACTATGGTAGTGCTTATATTATCTGGTGTATATACTTAATGTTATATGCTCATGGCGTTCTCTTCTTGTGATTGAAAACGATGGTGCAACAATAGTTATCACTTATCAGTGAAGTAGACTTGTTCTAATCATATAAAATGCAGAATAATCATGCAATGAAGGGTCTTTTATCTAGCCATGGAGAGGAAGTGATGTCCAATCCATTTGCATATTAACAAGCAAGGATTTAAGATGTTGGTTTTGCACTATTTGGTTTCCGACTGATAATAAAACCTTCCTTGTGGATTTTGTTTCAACAAAACTTGTGAATTGTGGCAGGAAAGAGCAACAGAGAAGAGAATTGCATTAGGCTCTTCACATGGACCAGCCAATTGGGCATGGCAAATGCATGGCCAAGTCAGTGCTACTACCCCAATGCCACTGTTCTCGACTGCAGCATCATCAGGATTCTCATTTTCGGCTACCCCTCCCTCCTCCGCTGCCATTCTTCCATTGAAACCTCGCAATTCAACCGCCCACAATCTCTGTTTTACTTCGTCACCCACGGTTGCCACCAATGCCTCTCAATATTTGTACCAGATGAAGCTACCACAGGCACCACCATAGCCTTGTCAAGGGGCAACAAAACAGTTGTGATATTCAAAAAATTTTGTATAATCCAAATATTGTTTTGACGAACGCACAAGCACACCCCCATTCCTGACTTCTTTGATACATCATCAATATACTATGTTGGTTATATCAGTATGAAGAAATGTTAATTCGCCTCTGTTGTCCACCATTATGTCTTTGTTTGATCTTGTGAGATTTCTTCCTTGTTGGGGAGTTTAGGTTTGTGGTGTGATTCACCAAACTATATTCAATATTAATTTTAGAGAAATATGGTGCGTATTGGGCAGGTTACTTCTTACGTGCGTAGAGAAAGTCTACTCAGTTTAATTGTTTCTTTTTCTGCCTAGAGTTTTCTCTGTACTTCTATGGTACAATTTGATATTTATTACTATGGTCCCATAGTGAAAATTATGAGGGACTATGTGATATTTATTTGGCAACGATTGAGAAAAAGTACTAGTCATGTGATTATAATAAAATGATTAGTTAATTTAAAATTGTTTTAAAATTCTTATGAAGTTTAATTTTACGTAGCAAGCAATGTGAAGCTTAGCATTTATAAGCATTTTTATATATTGTCCACTTTACGCGATCTACTTATGATTATAGGAAGAGTTGTGGTAATAACTTGATTACAAAGAAGGTGAAATTACAAATCTTAAGTAAGATTCCACAACATTTATCAAGACTCTTTGTGAGAGGTAATACAAAATTGAAAATTGTTATAAAACACCAACTCAAGCAAATACTATATTTTTTTATTATTATTACTACTAAATGTATAAATTGGGTACTTAACCAATCACACAACTCATAAATGGATATTTAAACAAAGTTAATTATGTTATTAGAACAAAATTGAACCTCTTAAAAAAACATCTTTTACACTGTTTTGTGTTTTCTTAATACACAATCCAATTTCATTCTCTGATTCAGACAAAAAGGCAATAAAGTATCTATGGAAAAAAATTAATTACCATATTAAAACTTGTAAGAACATCAATTATTTGAATACACATTCCAATTACTTATTATATATATATATTAAAATCTTTAGAAACTCCTTAACACATCTTATCTTACCATTGTAAAGAAATATGGTTCGTACATAGTAAAGAAAGTCTACCCAGTTTAATTATTTATGTACTTTTGTAGTACAATTTAATATTTATTACTATGGTCCCATAGTAGAAATTATGATGGACCATGTGATATTTATTTCATAACGATTTAGGAAAAGCACTAGTCATATATATTTGTTATTATCATAAAATGATTAGTTAATTTAAAATTGTTTTAAAATTCTTATGAAGTTTAATGTTATGTAGTAAGTAAGCAATGTGAAACTTAGTATCCATGAGCGTTTTTATATATTGATTCCAAATAAGGTGAAATTACAAATCTTAAGTAAGATTCCACAACATTATCAAGACCTTTTGTGAGAGAGGTAATACAAAATTGAAAATTGTTATAAAATTGAACGTATACAAAAAAAAAAAACAATCTTTTACACTGTTTTGAGTTTTCTTAATACACATTCCAATTTCATTCTGATTCAGACAAAAAGGCAATAAAGTATCTATGAAAGAAATTAATTACCATATTAAAACTTGTAAGAACATCAATTATTTGAATACACATTCCAATTTCTTATTATATTTATATATATATATATATATTAAATATTAAAATCTTTAGAAACTCCTTAACACATCTTCCCCTTTTATATATATATATATTGAAACGGAATCCATATCAATCTCATTCATATAAATCATGAGCATAAAGCTCTTACAAGTAATCATAGCCAAAGCTACGAGGTTACAAGCATGACAGATGACGTATTACATTCCAGATCCAAAACCAATCCACTAACCTATGACTAATCTACATATTAAAAAACAAACATGTACTAAACAGATTCAAATTAATGCATAGATAGTGCTTATTTCTCAGAACTGAGGGTAGACAAACTCTCAGCCGAAACTCTTCATCTTTGACCCGAAAGTTAGGATAACGTTCACATCCACAACTTAAAGGTTTGAACTATAACAAATAACTCATAAGGCATTATACATGCAGATCGAGAGGATACATAACCTTATTAAAATAAAAAAAGGGGCGGAGAGGAGGGAGAAGAAGAAAACGCTCAAAGAGCAAAGAACATTAAGTAAATAGGCTAACTCTAGGGTGTGGAAGAAAAAAGAAAATGAGTGGGAGGGGCCCCTCCTATGACTCTCTTGTTAGATATGAAACCCTAACAGAGTGCCTTGAGGGAAAGAGAGGGTAGAACACCATTTTACATCTTCCCCTTATAGACTACAAATACATTAACACAATCATAGACAAATCATAATAATGGTGGATGGAGACCACTAAGATTAAATCACTTCAAATTTTTTGTCTCTTTCTTTTATTTTATTTTTTATTTTTATAATTTTATATTTTAACAAAAAAGAAGAAGAAAGAATCGGGTCCGACTTCTCTCGGCAAATGGCACACTCTTTGCATGAAAGGCACCAAGCTTTTTCCAAAGAATTTCTGCTTTTTGTAACAGCGCTGCTGTGGCATGTAGTGATTGGACGGCACTCCCACTCACATTGTGAGTGCATGGAAATTGTATTAACTCCACATAATTAGTCACACTGCAAATAAATTGGCTTGGGAAGAGCCACGTACCCGTGATTGACAGAAACGAAACACATGAGAGAAATCTGATGTTACTGTTCATGGACTATTTATGAATCATTGTATCATTGTACTGTCAAATCAATCACACCCTCTCTCTCTCTCCCCATTGCACCAACTGGCTTTATCACTTCTCATTAATTCCCACAAAGCCAAGTATAGTTTTCTTCTTTTTCTTTTCTATTCTTTTTGGGTTTGTAAAAAAAGAATTCACAATTATTATTGGACCAATTTATTTGAAGTTATTTAAATTGCTAATAAGGTAGACAAATAATTAGTGTGAATCCGAGTAAATTGAGGTTGTGTAAATAGAAATGCTAACTTTGAAAACAAAAATGCAAATGCAATATGACCTGATCAAAGTGGGCACCCCCTTGACTGCAGCTGCCCTTTAAGAAGGGTGGGAAATACCCGCTCAATTCCCCCCCTATCCACACTTTTTTTTTTTTAATAAAAATAATAGGTCAGGGAGTTCAATTGTAGCTATCTTATCTAGGCATGACCATAACTGCACAGGAAGGGTCTAGATGGTAGGATTCATAGGCGCTCCCTCAAGTCTGACTGAGTCTTAGCCTAACCCAGTCCCGGCAATCAGAGCATCAATGAAAATCGAAGGCGACTAATATTAATCAGATATATGTGAAAAAATTTCATTGTGAATATTCGAATCCACGTCCTAATACATGCTCTGACTACTTAAAAACTTCCTTAAATCGTTGAAATATCACCCTTAATAGTATACCTTTTCTCTTTTGATAGTGTAACGGGAATCCTTAAATATGCAAACTAGCATTTGTCTGTCCATTGAAATGATGGAAGCAGTCTGTAGAGGGGAAAATTGTTTTTATTTTCAACAGATTTTATGTAAATTAACGCAATATACAACGTCGTTAAATGCAACAAAATTAACAAACCGACAACTTATCATCTTTCTCGGCTCTTTTATCCCCATTGATAGGTAAAGTTAATGAAAAGTGCACAGTTTCTGCATTTGAATGAGACGAGGAACCATGAAGAGTGATGAGACAGCGAGGCAGGTGGATGGAATCATGGAATTTTATCAAATGTGAAGTGGACGACAAAGCTAGGGAAACATGAAGAAGCATACAAAAAGGAAGAGCCAAGTCTATATTTTGTTTTGGAAGCCATCCTCCATGGTCATGAATATGACAAAAATGATGAAGGCAATGATATATCGTGAGAGCAGGGTGGCAGTGGCACTGGTCCTCAATCCTCTGCTTAATTTCTTTCTTTCTCTCCATCTCAACCACCAAAAACAAGACCTCCTGATTTTCACCCAATCTAGATAAGGATTTCATGTGCTTTCATATGTTTTCGAGAAAAGACGATACTCTTCACACGTATTTATTTATGTTACATCAGTTATTATAGCACATTTTAAATAGCTTATATATTTGTTTTTTTTTAATGGCTAATATGAAAGCCTACTTAAAACGTTAGCCGTTGGTGTGACATGGTGTGAAAAGTAACATTATTGGTTTTCAAATAGTTTTATGGATTTTCAGCCTTATCCAGAAGCTCCCAATTGTCTGATATGAAAGAGTAACGCTGCTCCACACATATTTATCGTATATCTTTATGTTACATCAGTTATTACAACACGTTTTAAATAGCTTATAAGTTTTTTTTTTCAATCAACTAATATGAAAAGCTACTTAAAACATCAGTCGTTGGTGTAACATGATGTGAAAAGTAGCATTATTAGTTTTCAAATCATTTTATGAATTTTCAGCCTTATCCGCAGGGCTCCTAATTATCTGATTTGAAAGAGTAATACTTCTCTTCATACATATTTATTGTATATATTTATGTTACATCAATTATAACAATACGTTTGAAATAGCTTATAAGTTTGATTTTTTAATTGCCTAGTATGAAAAGCTACCTAAAACGTCAGTGTGACTAGAATTATTGGTTTTCAAATAATTATTTGTTTATTAGTGCCATAGCTTCCGAGGTGCAAATTTTCCGTTTATAGGAAAGAAAATACACCCAAATAAAAAATAATAATAATAATAAAAAAAACTTTGGAAGAAAATAAAAAACGAAAATGGTGGCTTTCGCGAGATATTCACTAGCCATGCTTCGAGGCCCGACTCTTCTACTCCATGAAGAAATAGTCGGTGTTCAGTTCTTGTTGATGACTCAGCTGTTTTACCAATAAAATTTATTTATTTATTTATTTTTTATGTGTGTTGATCTAAGGGTTAGTTTTCATCAAATTAATTATATAACAATCATATAACACTTTATTAAATAACTTTACTTTTTATTTAATTTGATGCACCGTTCTTCGTCTTCTTCTTCTTCTTCTTCTTCTTATTATTTTATTATTTATATTGAATTTTTTACGATTTTTTCTTTGAATATAATTAGAATTGAACAAAAGTCTGTGTGAAACAAGAATAGGACAGGGACAAGAGGATTTGATTGAGAATAAAAAAAAAAAAATTGATTCAGAGTAGAAGGCTACTTGGTCCTTGAGTCCACACAGTATAAATGTGAAAAGAGCTATTAAATTCAAAGTAAAAGTTGCCATGAATCATCATGAATGTGCTTGAGTCGACAAGGGCATAAATGTGAAAATGGCTATCAAATTCAGAGCAAAAGTTGCAATGGCATAAATCATCGTAAATGCCGGAATGAAAGCGTGGTAAATTGTTAAGATCTTGGTGGAGCTCAATTTAAAGTATGAACATCAAATCTACTCAAATGGCTAATCAAATTCGAAGTGAAAGCTGTCATAAAGTAGACTGTCGTAGAGGTTGGCACTGATTGATCCAGCCTAATATAAAATAAATTTAAGGCCCCAACTTTAAAGTCTAAAACTTTTATCCTATCACTTAGGTATGTAGCCAAACTTTTGAAGCATATTTTGATAATATGGGGATGGAATCAAAGCAAAGATGTGGTGGTACAATTGAATAAAACAAAGGGGTAGCAATGCCAGGCCCCCATCCTTTTCTTATTTCACTGTGCAGAGAAGAACAACTTGGGTGTACTGTACAAGGTTTCAATGTTTCCTTTGTCTTCCTTCAACGTATAATCCTGCCATGAAAATAACCTCCCACCCCAAACTTTTCTCTCTCTCTCTTTCTCACTCCATCATGATTGAATGGGCCGGAGAAAATCGCACCATAGATCTCACATGGGTTAGGGGAACACGTGGTGGGCCCAGGCCCAGTTGTAATTTTGTGACACTTGCTGGCTTTTTAGGTCCCACCCGAGCAGTTGTCGGTTTTCGGGTTAGGTTTGGCTCTAGTTGGTTCCTGAGGGTCGGGGCCTTTTTATCTCTTCTCTTTTGGCTGTTGATGGTTTTTTTTTTTTGGGTGGGATTCTTAAAATAAGCATTTAATGTGTGGCACTGAATGAGACACGAATACCAAAATAGGTTGATTTGTTTATGTGGGCTTGTTGTCTGTCTGCAGCTCTCTCTGTGTGTCTTTGTTGTTATTAAAATGGTGGGTGAGGTGGACTTTTCAAAGGCCCCTCCTTTCTCCTTTCTCTCCTTTCTCCTTTCTCCCTCTCCCACCCCATCAATCCAAGGCATTTTCTCTAGCTGCTTGCTTTAGCAAGATAGAGGGCAGGGATCTCTTTTAAGGAGACCAAAAGCTCCAAAAGGATAAGCAATAACATGAAAGTACTGTTTAGGAACAGAACCCCCTCCTGTCGTTCTCAGTCTCTCATTCTTATCATCAATCATATTATTTTCAACGCCTATGGCCATCCCTATAAAAGGTTATGTTATTCATTGTGAAATGAGTATAATAAATAGATGGGAATAAATAGTGTTATTTGTTGGGTTATCTTCCGATTATGCGTATCATATGTTTGCTTCTTGCTTGGCTTTAAAGATATGGTCATGATGATCTATGATGTCATGCATATCAACTCTTTTCATGTTTTCTACTAGGACCACCTTGGAAAATTGCCTTGTCAATTCCTCTGCTGAAAGCCTAAATAACATTATAAAACCACAATTTTTGTGGGGAAAGAACACATAACCTCAATGCCACCAATTTTTTTTAAAAAAATAAATAAAAAATTAAGATAAAATAGAATGATGAAACCCACTACTCATGCGTTGCGTTCATCCTAGTTTTATTTGTTAAGAGACAACGTACATGGTGATTTGATTTGGTATCTTCTTTGTCGTTAGTAAGTGTGAGAATAAAAGGTAACTATTTGGTTGTGTTTCCCAGTTTCATGAATCTTCAATTAGGGTTTTTTATTTTTATTTTTAATTTTTTATCTCGATAATCAACCCTTCTGAAAACTACAATTTTTTTTTTTTCCTTTTTCTTTTTCTTTTTCTTAATTGAAAACTACAATTTTATTATCTAAGAGACCGATCCCTCGAAGGAGTAAAAAAACCATAAATTGTCATTTTAGTTATGAATCGAAATTGGCCTTAAGAGTTGTGTCAATGGAGGAGTTTGTTTTTGTGAAGGGTGAAGAAGGCAGCTGATCTCTATATGGTGAGAGTGAATGAGGGGCTTTGGCCGCAATAGTGATTATAGAACGCAATCGACCCTGATCCCATATAAGGGAAGAAAAAGTGGAAATGGATAAAAAGTAATAGGCTACATCTTGTATATTGAAGTATGTTTATATGTATCACAAATGCCTCTATTTGTAGAGAGATTAAGAGTGGTGAACAAGTAAACCCTAAAATACTTAAAAAAAGGGATAAACCCTAATATATAATAGCTCAAATATCCTTTGTAGCTCAGAGTGTAGGGCTTACTTGCTCGGAGAACTTAAGCTCCGCACCCACTCTTTCATTCTCTTCTTGAAATTTGGGCAGAAAAATTCAGAGGGATCCTAATGCTTAGAGGAGTACCCTGTCTTCTATCACCTTCTTCTCGATTAATACATATGTATTGTGCCAATTTTGTAGTACTGGATGCCTAGATGGACCCTCTATTTGGTGGAATTACGCCTTTGCCTCTCTTTAGCAATAGCATAAATAATCAAGGTGCAACAATTAATAAACCATTGTTTGGGTTATTGTCTCCCGACTCTTTTGTGGCCTAATTTGATGGTGGAGATTTTTGTAACCGCCGTTTGTTATTTGTCAACAGATTTCATTCGGTTCTGGGCAATACTTCTCCTGCAACCACCACTTAACTGTGGTGGTTGTTTTTACCGCATGGGGCTTCTAACTAAGCCCTTTTGCCTGTGTAGAGCTTAGTGCGGCCCTTAGAGAGACCCATATCATTTTTAGTTCCATTGCCTACTGTTTGTTTTTATTTTTATATTTCTATTGCCTTTTCTATTTGAATTTTGTCGTTGGGAAACTCACCTCTTTTTGTTTGTTTTTTTCACTGGAACCCTTGTCCCATTATTGAACTAAAAAAATAAAAATAAAACCATTGAATTTTACTTTAGCCGTGGAATAATAACTTGCATAATCGACGTCAGCATAGGACCCTAAGGACGGAATAGCTTTTGGCACCAATTCTTCGGATGCTCAGTCTTTTAAGTACTTTTTTTCTTTTTCTTTTTCTTTTTTTGTCTTCAGTGAGAGAAAGAGAATGTTACTAGTCTTCCAGTAATTTTTTTTAATAATAATTCTTTTAAGTAAAGAATTAAAAGAGAAGAAGGAAATGAAAAGAAATGTTTTCGGCAGCATGACATCCAAGTGAAATAAACAACGTTAGGTTGAGAAACAAAAGACGAAGTAGTATTATTTGTTTTTTGAAACGACATTATTAATACTATAACAATATGATTATATATTTGGACTAAAAAATGGATCAATTTACATGGAAGAAGGCAAAATATGAAAAAGAAAATCATTTGACTAAAAGAGCTAAATCAATTACATTACCGAGGAGGCGAGGACCATCCGTATAATTATTGGTGACCATGAAAGCCATTGTGCCCAATTCGTCAGCAAAATCGGCTTAAACTTGAAGAGCCCAAAGCTTTAGCAAGCCAGATATGGTAGCCCACGGGCTGGCACAACAAGCTTTGGGCTTTTTGGAGCATTCAAGGTTGCATTTTCAGTTTTAGCATAGTGCCAATAGGATCATCTCCAATTTATTTGAACCGAAGAATATCCAATTCTTTATAATTGATGAGCATTTTTGTGTAACACCTCAGAAATTAATTAACTGGTAATTAACTTTATGGTTCGTCTCCCAACCTTATTCCGCGAAGAACAAGACTCAGGGATCTCTACTCCTCGAAATTAGAATCTTAATGAACATTAATCATTACAACGAGAGTATCTACCATGGATCATCAAACTAGCTTAAATCACGCTATACATATCATCTTTACAAGGGTATACCTTAATATGCAAGCATGCATCAAAACTCTTTAGTTTACAGCATAACCTATAAGTACTAATTACTATGAGCACCCGTCTAAACTCGCAATAAGTCCTCAAGCATCTCACGGATCGGATCCTCCACAATAACCAAATGCTTCGCGGTATGGAGAAAAAATTGAAAAAAATACAAGGATAAGTTTGATGACTTAGTGAGTATAAACACACATGAAGTACTCATCATTAAATGGTAAACTCAATTATTTATAAAGTACATGCACCATTATGATGTAACAGTTTATCATGGATGCAATATAGATATAATATATGTTGTAATATGAGAATCATGTCATAGTTCAACAGTATGGTTTACCTGAGATATTACTCATTTTCTGCAGGGTTGGTGATGTCCTGAAGGACTTGTAATACAATGCTGGTGCCTCGGATATTGTACGCTACCGTCCACCACTAGCAGCCAGACCAAGTCCAACCTCGGGTGGCCCACACTACTAGTGATGTACGTCCTATAGTGGCCAACCATTAGGCAATGGTTGCACCGGTCACAAATAACCATTGGATCCAAGGCCTATATAAATACACATATTTGACCATAAAGTTAACATGTACAGTAAGTCCATGACCGTTATCCCGCACGTACCAGTGTACCATGTCATACGATGCAATTAATCTTATCCGTTTTTTATATGCATGGTTTTAGAAGTCTCATCATTATCATGTTAATCAACATACCTTTTTCACAAAAGAGAGTTCACAGTGGTTCCAAAATATATTTCAGGAGAGTTGTAAATATGCATGTTTGATATATATATATATATATATATATATAAAATAGACGTGCAATGCGGGAAAAGTAACAACAAGTATCCATGTGAGTTTGTACTCACTCGGGTTGCAAGGCTCCTCCATAAAATCCCCTTGAGACTCCATAACCTCGAATACTGAAAAAAGAGCTATCATTACTTCTCAACCCGAGCTAAAACAAACTTAGAACATAAAATAGAGACTGTAGAATGTTGGGCCAAAAAGGTGTTCCCTGGGACGTCTTTAGGCAAGTGCTCGTCCCTTAGGTCGAGCGTTCGGCCAAAGAGGTTCAGGGAACCTCATTTGGTCCAACGATCTCCAAAGTCCTCTCAACTAGTCCTAAGGCTACAAAAATAGTTTCTAACACTTCCTAACCCAAAACAACGTCTCCATGCGTAAAGAAATATGCCCAACAAGAATGAAACGCTAACCCATGCTTAAACCAAGATTAATGGCAACAACATAACTAGAAGCTCAAAACTACCAACTAAGCTAACTGTGAAAAGTACTTAAACAGCATAACAACTAAGTAAGGAACAAGTTAGGCTCAGAAGATTACCTCCTTGAAGCAAAACATCCAACAAATCTATCATTCTCCTCCAATAACTCACAAAACTCACAAAATCACTTAAGCAGGGTTCTGGAGGGCAACAGGGGCGGAATGGGGCTTAGGGGTCGAGTGGGGAGGGGTATTTATAGGGCTAGAAAGCCTATGGGCACTGCAAGAGCTATCCTGGAAAGGGGGAGCGCTCGGTACATAGGGGTGAGTGTTCGTATACTATGCACAACTTTTGTCAAGCGTTTTGTCTTTATCTAGCGGTCCAAAAATTGGTCAATGAGCACTCAGGTAGTCCCCCACCGAGCTTCCGTGTACTATTTGGACTTACGCCTGAAAAAGCCTGTTTGTACTTTCCTGACACATTGACATGAGTGCTCGGCCAAAACCAGCGAGGGCTCGCAGTTGACTAACCAACTGCACAGTGTTTAGTAAAACAAGTATAACTCTTGCTACAGGTCTTGGAATTGCGCATGCCAACCCATTCCAGAAAGCTCTTTCCGAGACAAACGTCATGGCATCCATCTCAATATTTTTGAGTACCTTATTGGGATTAGAAAATCTAAGATTCCCTTTTAAGACAATGTTTCCAATGCTTTCTCGTCCTTTAGGAATTATTCCTTAACCTTCACGCCATAATTGATCCTATACTCATTGGTTACCGTGTATAAGCTAATTCTTTAGTACTACAAGCATCGGCACCTCTGTTGAACTTCGGTGCAATAGTAAATTCTTAAAGAGTTGAAGGTCTCACACTTTACCAAATGAGAACCAACCTTAGCATCATAATTAGGGTGTACTTAGCCTTAATTTATTTTCAGGGTATTACATTTTGTCTCCTCAAAAAATAAAAAGACAAAAATAACCCTCAAGTATAATTAACTGGATACTCTCCAGTTTATTTGAACTGGAGAGGATCTTGTTTCAATACAATTGTAATATGGGCCTCACCAATTACTTTCTTTCTTGCTGAAAGTTCACATACACCTCTCAAACTACTACTCAATTGATAATGTCTTCTCAAACTTTCAATTGTGACAATGTCCCCTCCCAAACTACCAAAACATTGTTAATGTCCCCTCAATGTCGAAACTACCCTTTGTTCAGACGTACGCATATAGAGGAAAACAAGCATAGTCCATAAGAGAGAAAAGCTCTAACATAAGAGAAAAATGGAACCACGGCTGAAGAGAGCTTTTATACTATCTTCTTCAATACGTTTGATTTTTACTACTATTATCCTTCCTTTATTTATTTCTTTCTTTCCTTTTACTTTTTTAGCTTTTGAATCGGATTTTAATGTGAACCAAACAAGAGCGAGATTTGTACCGTTAGAGTTTTTGAACTAATCCCAAAACAGAACGAAGAAAATAAAAATGAGAGAAATAGAGAAAAAAAAATGCGAGTTGGGTATATCTTAGCTCACCTCCCAATGTTTTTTGTGGCTCCTTTGTTTCTAAGAGAGATAGAGAGAAACAAAGAGTTAGAGATGTATGAGAAGTTGTCATAAACCTTTGCTAAAGATGATGACGTTTGGTTAAAAAGTAAATTGGTTAAATATGGACTCTTTGTTAATTTTACACTAATTTATTATTAAATAATATAAATGTGTGTAAAAACTTTTATTTTATTATTTATATTCTTTAATATATTTAATCAATTTTTGTTCAAATTTTCTTTTCATTCACAAAAAAAAAACACACACACAAACAAACAAATCTTGGCCCCTCTTAGCCAAAGTTCTTGCTCCGCCACTGCACCAATTGATGCATTATGGACAGCGACAACCCATTGCACTTGGTGCAATGGCTAGACTAGGAGAGGTTTAACATTGTTCATCTTGGACAGTGTTGATGTTCTTCATCCTAGATTGTATAAATATTATATTGTTGTACATAAGTTGCTTCTAATGAACAAAAGATGCATTATCATGTAATTTATGTACTTTGTGAGTAATATTATCCTATTTATGATTAATGAATTACAATTCTAAATTTAGCATTCACTCCAACTAAAAAGGAGAAATAGTTACTATGAGAGAATGATTACCACAAGAAAAAAGCCTTCCAACTATCATGAAAAAAAAAATAGAAGAAGAATATTTAAATGAAGTAGAGAGAGATTTAATAAGTTTGTTATATGATACTTTGAAAAGTATATAAACTGAATCTTATTATGATTATCCATTTTATAAAAACAGTTGCAATAAAATGGGGAAAAAAACATTGAATGTCCTTTTTTGTCATTTTTACTACTAAAATCACCTTTTTTGGTTTTGTGGCAACGCAGATACCAAACAACTAAACGACTTTCAATAGTAGATCTTTTTGACAAAGTTATAGAAACATAAACTCTATTTTTCAACACAATTCCAAAACAATGGAAACGAGAGAATGGGAATGCTTGTCCAATCAACAATAAAGCCATTTACGAAGTTAGAGATATGCTCGTTGAAAGACTCTAGGACCCCTCTTCACTGAATGCCATTTCCCTTATTGATATTTCTAACTATGGAGAAAAGGATTTTGGCCCATGGATATCTCTAAGTGTTTTTTTTTTTTTTTGGTTGGTTTGTAAGATATGATAGTTTATTATTATTATTATTATTCTTGTTGTTGGTTTGTCCATGTTCATGGATTAACAAAAAATGTGCAAAAGCTCTATTTGCCTCTGCCATTCTATGAGTCTTCCTTTCTATGTATGGCATCGTCGAGGGCTGTAAATGAGCCCACACACTCGACAACTCGCTCAATACCCGCTCAGTTAAGCTCTATCCAAACTCGAGCTCGACATTGTACAAGCTTGCTCGTTATTGTTGAAACTCGCTCGATTAGCTAGTGATACATATCCAGCTCACTCGATTAAACTCGACAGGGGCTCGTGAGTTCGACTCGTTTAAGTCGAGATCGTTTGGCTCGCCTTGCTCATTTAGGTATCGCGAGCTTGACTTGTTTAACTTGAGAATCACCCAGCTCATTTAGGGGTTGCAAGCTCGACCGGTTTATGGCCCAGCTCGTGAGCTCAACCCGTTTATCACCCGACCTGCACAACAATGTAACTATGTTTATGGACTATGTTATTAATCAATAATAATCATAGATTTGACTTCCATGTCTGTGAAAATTTTTCTCTCTAGGAACCAAACCCTAGGTGAGGAGCAAAACCTGCTTCAAGTCAAATTAACTGACTATGAAGGAAACTGAGAGATAATCTAAGTGGATGAGGCGTCTATCGGAATGGCTGAAGATTTAATACGAATGTGGGGAAACCTCTCCTTGTCGAAGGAGGAGAATGTTGAACTGGAAATCAATACTGGTGCGGTTAAGGGAGTGGTAACCAGATGACATCTTTGTTTGGTTGGAAAACTCAATACAGAGCAGATTGTGGGCAAGAATATTATCTTGATAAGAGGGTTGAGACCGTCAGGCAATTTGTTGTTCAAAGTATTGGGGGATACTATGTTTCTTTTGGATTTTGAACACATATGTGATAAGGAGAGGGTTTTGGAGGGACGACCTTAGGTTTTTTAGGGGAGCCTCTTTGTAGTGGAAGAGTTTGATGGCATAACACAGCCAAACAACATTGATTTTGAACATGCTACTTTTTGGGTTAGGATGTTCCACCTCCCATTAGCATGCATGAGTCAAACAGTGGGATCTAAGATCAGTTCATCTATGGGGATAATGGAGGAAGTGGATACGGATGAGGAAGGCCTCGAGTGGGGCGTATACCTACGGGTGCGGATAAAATTCGATCTTACCAGACCTTTACCCTAGGGAAGGTGATTGAAGTTGTAGGGTAACTCAATTTGGATTCCCTTGCAATACAAAAGATTTCCACGTCTTTGTTTTCACTGTGGAATGATCCAACATGGAAAATTGGAGTGCATGAAGAGGAGTAGTTTTCGAGTGCAAGAAGCCGCAACTGAGTTTGGGTCGTGGCTTTGGGTGCCTTCCTTGTCCAAACGGAAGGACTATAAGAGGGAAACAAAGGACGAACGTGATGGCTATCAAACCCCCAAACTCAAGGAGGGGCGAGGACCCAAAAAACACGGCATGAATGCAGTTCATATTGGGCTAATAAAGAAGAGGAGGGGGCTATCATAACCAGGAAGGATCTGCCCGAACGTTGTTGGTCTCCGGTAGAGGGGGTAGTCATAGCAAGGAAAACCCTAATTCGGGGAAGGCGGAGGAAGAGACCGAAATGGAAAGGGAGAGCGTGATACCCGTGCTAATGAATGTTGATTACAATGGCCATAATGAGATAATGGTTGTGTCCCCTACGATGTACAATAAAGGAAAGGAAAGTAAGACTTTGCGAGATATGAGGAGAGAATTTATGGGTTAGTGAAAACTCCCAAAAGGGCTCTCATACGCATGAGCTGAAACAAACAAAGAAAGAATCAGTTATAGACGATGAAGATATGGGAATTAATACGCCCAATATAGATTCGACAGTGAAACAAAAGGTGGGTATAGTAGGTAAGGGGGGGCCTCACGGAGTGAACGTGGACCAAAAGCCAATATGGGCTGGATTGAGGTGGGGGCCCAACAACAAAACACATGTCCACCAATGAAGGGAGTAGCTAGAGCCCATGCAGCAGACCATGTACAAACGACAGTCCTACATACGACCTGGAAGAGAAGAGCTAGAGCTGGATAGAGGCAAGCTCAACAAACTGCTTCACTTATCCAGGCTGGAAAGAGGAAAACAGGTGGGAGAGAGTCTGAAGGGGAATCGAAGATGAAAGGGAAAAAGGGTAGGGCTCTGGTTGTATATCCCACCCAGAAAGTAGGTCTGGGAGGAAGTGAAAATGAATGGGAGGAAACTAACGTATCTAGGATGCGGAGGCTACGACGCAACCCCATTGACCGCAATGATAACACTTAGTTGGAACTGTCGAGGGCTTTGAAACCTTCGGATGGTAAAGGACCTATGTCAAATTGATCAAGGTCAAGAAGCCCAATGTGGTTTTCCTCATGGAAACCAAACTCAACCAAAAAAAAAATGGAAAGGATAAAAACTTGGACGAGATTTCATAATGCTTTTGTTGTTGACTGTCTGGGGAGAAGTGATGGACTCGCCTTACTATGGAATGAGGAGATGAAATTGTAAATTCTGAATTTCAGCCGTCACCATATTAATGCGATAATTAAGCCTACAAATGAAGGTAACCCATGGAAGATGACAGGATTTTACGACCATCCAGAGACGCACAAGGGGCATGAAGCGTGGGGTTTGCTACGCCATCTTGCTTCTTATGCACTAAAACCTTGGGTACATTTGGGGGACTTCAATATTGAAATAATAAAGGCAAATGAGAAACAAGTTGGGGCAATACGGGCAAGGGGATTAATGGAAGCCTTCAAAAGCACTTTATATTTTGTGGACAGACAAACTTGGGAGCCTATGGTCCAAAATTCACTTGGAACAATGGAAGGGAAGGATTAGATTTTATGCAATAATGCCTTGATTGAGTGGTGGCCAATGCATCTTGGTGTACCAAATTTCTGGACGTGGGAGTGTCCATTGAAGCAGCCCTTAGTTCTGACCATACCCCAATGATCATGAGATTGCACGGCCATGGTGGAAGGAGATATAAGGGAAGAGCATTTAAATATGAGGCTCATTGGGCCCTGCACAAGTACTGCAAGGCCATCATTAAACAAGTGTGGCCTGAAAAGGTTTATCAAGGGAGTAGGTGGAAGCTGTTAAACCAAAGACTGAGAACATGTAAGGAGAAGTTGACCCGTTGGAATAACAATACCTTCAGGTCTACCGAATGAGAGATAAAACAGAAAATTGAACAGTTGGTGATACTGCAAGGAATGGAGGACGAATATGATGGGCAGCAAGTGGGGATTCTTAAAGACGACACCCATATGTTGCTTGAACATCAAAATATTTGCTGGTAGCAGAAATCAAAAGAATTGTGGCACAAGAATGGAGACAGAAACACAAAATTTTTCCATGCAAGTGCTAATCAACGGAGGAGGAAAAATATGATTGAAAAAATTACTGATGCAAGAGGCTGTACGTGGGAGGGGGAGGAGGAGATCCAAAATGCTTTCATACAATATTTCAGCAAAGTATACAAAGTGGAACCAACAGGAGAGATGAGCCAATGCTTGCAAGGAATTGAAGGCCGAATTACCCCAGAAATGAACAACAACCTTACTCAAACTTTCACCTCTGAAAAGATCCGAGCAGCTGTGTTCCAGATGTCCCCATTGAAGGCTCCAAGACCGAATGGGTACTTAACTGGTTTTTTCCTAGAAAACTGGTCCATTGTGGGTGATGAGGTTTGCCAAGCTATTTTTACTACCTTTAATTCTAGGATTCTCAATACAGATTTGAATTTCACTTACATATCACTTATTCCAAAGAAAACAATTGCTAATTGTGTGTCTAATTTTAGACCTATAAGCCTATGTAATGTACTATGCAAGATTATTTCCAAAGTGCTTGCAAACAGGTTGGAAACACTATTGCCAGAAATCATCTCCTTGACCCAATGTGCATTCATCCCGGGGAGATTAATTACAGACAACATCTTGGCTACTTACGAAACCCTCCACACAATGCACTCACGTATGTACGGAAAAAAGGGGTTCATGGCAGTTAAACTTGATATGAGCAAAGCCTACGACAAGGTGGAGTAGAATTTCTTGGAGGTAGTAATGTCCAAAATGGGGTTTGCAAGGGAGTGGGTGAAGTTGATAATGATGTGTGTCCGAACATAAAACTATTTTGTCTTGGTGAATGGCACTCTGGTGGGATCTAGCCTACTTGAGGGATATGGCAGGGGGATCCCATTTCTCCCTACCTTTTCCTCCTATATGGCGAAGCTTTGAGTTCTCAACTAACAAGAACAGACGAAGAGGGTGCTCTTATGGGAATCCCAACCTCAAAACATGGTCCACGCCTTAACCACTTGTTATTTGCAGATGATAGTCTTTTATTCTGCAAGGCGGATTTGACTCATTGGAATCGGTTAACAGGAATTTTGAACACTTATGAGCAAGTGTCGGGGCAAAGGTTGAACAAGGAGAAAACTGCAATCTTCTTTAGTTGTAATAGACCATTGGAGATGCAGGGAAAAATTTTGGAAGTAGTAGGAATCCCTTCTTCTCAAAGGTATGATACGTATTTGGAATTACTGGCTTTAGTTGGAAAATCAAGAGTTAGTGCATTCCAGGGCATCAAAGACCGGGTATGGGCAAGGTTACAAGAATGGAAGCTAAAATTTCTCTCCCAAGCAGGCAAAATTTTTTTACTCAAAGCGGTCATCCAAGCAATTCCAAAGTACAGTATGATCGTTTTCTTGCTCCCAAAAACCCTATGCTTGGAGATCAACTCACTCATGCAAAAGTTTTGGTGGGGGCATCAATGTAATGAAGCTCGCATACATTGGATGAGTTGGGAGCGGATGGGAATCCCAAAGGCACAAGGATGAATGGGGTTTAGAGACCTCCATTGTTTCAATAAAGCTTTAGTTGCAAAGCAATGTTGGAGATTATGGGAGAACACAGATAGTCTCATGGCCAGGATCGTGAAAGAAAAATATTATCCAAATTGTTCGGTACTTGAGGCGAAACTGGGCAATAAACCATCTTTTGCGTGGCGAAGTATATAGTTCGGGCGGTCTTGTGAGGTAGGGTTTGATATGGAGGATTGGAAATGGCAATAGTGTTCGAATTTGGGGGGAGAAATGGCTACCAATTCCCACGACATTTAAGATCCAATCTCCTACGGCTATTCTTAATGCAGAGGCTTGGGTTAGCAAGTTGATAGAGCCAGACATGCATTGGTGGAATGCAAACCTGCTTAAGGAGATTTTCAATGAAGCAAAGATAAAGGCAATCCAATCCATCCCACTCAGCTCAACAAATCAGTTGGATATCCAAATATGGAGGGGTACTGCTAAGGGTGATTTTTTAATGAGTGGTGCCTACCATCTGGCAAAAGAGGGCGCAAACCAAGACAAGGCAGAAAGTTCAACCCGGAAGGGAGAGAGCAAGATATGAAATGAAATTTGGTCGTTGAACATTCCAAATGCATAGAAAAATTTCATGTGGAGGAGTTGTCAAAATCTGCTGCGAACAAGAGAGAATCTAATTCGAAGAAAGGTTATCAAAGAACTTTGGTGTCTAGTTTGTAGCTTAGCAACTAAAACCCCTTTCCATATCCTATGGGAATGCCCATCTGCCACGGAGGTTTGGGATGCCAGCAAGAAGGTTTTCCAAAAGCCAGGATGTATGGAGAGTGAGTTCTTCCACCTAGCCAAAGGTTTCTATCAGAGATGATTTCAGACTTTTCATGGCAATTGCCCGGAAAATATGGTTTCGCCAGTTTCTATGCGGTCAATACGTGACATACAGGTAGCTATAGATGAACTGTCCACTGTGCAACAATACAAGTGTGA
Organism: Corylus avellana; assembly: GCF_901000735.1. Lineage (NCBI taxonomy): Eukaryota > Viridiplantae > Streptophyta > Magnoliopsida > Fagales > Betulaceae > Corylus > Corylus avellana. The sequence goes on along the minus strand of NC_081550.1, from coordinate 16,556,243 downwards.
AAACTGTCGATTCTAAGGTGGACAATTCCAAAACTTGGAAAAAATCTCCAGAGGGTTGGGTAAAAGTCAATTATGACACGGCTTTGGACAAAAATAGGGGGCGGTTTGGTTTGGCATTGTCGTGCATGACCATGAAGGGGCGGTGAGGGCTGCACAATGCTTACCAAGGAGGGGTACAGTGGAACCAGTAGTGGCCAAAGCAATGGCCAGTTTCTATGCAGTCAATCTTTGCAAAGGTATGGGTTACCACAACATATGTTTGGAAGGAGATGTCGAATTGGTATGTGATGCACTGAGGAATATGAAGTCAAACCATAGTAGGTATGGACATGTGATAGAAGATATAAGGGTGGTGCACCTTTCGTTCCCCCAATGGTAGTGTACACATATATGCCGCGAGGCAAATGGAGCAGCCCACACTTTAGCCAAGGAAGCCTTATGTTATGGTATAGATAGAACCTGGGAGGATTTGATCCCAGGTAGTATCGGCAAGATTATAACCACATAGCAAACTGCTCTGTTTTGACTGTACCTATAGAGTACATTGCTCTGTTTTTTTATTTTCTCAATGAAAGTTTTGTCTGATTTTCTTCAAACAAATAATAATAATAATAATAATCATAGATTTAATGTGTATACAATTAACTAATTAAGGGTATAACTAACATTATATGGAATATATTATTAATCATAATTATAATTTAATAATTTAATAACTTAGTTAATACTTATTATTATTATTTTTTGAACGGAAATTTGAAGATTTCGTTGATTAAAGATCACGGGTATAAAGTTTTTACAGAGCAGAGCAAAAAGCTCTTACAGCACAAAGCATAAAACTCTGCAAAATCATAGCAACATGCTATGAGGTTAGAAAGTTAGAGATACAAACAAAAATTCTTACAAACAAGTGCTATCTATGACTTTAATCTTTCGCTAACCCATGTACAAATACAGTTAAAGAGTAGATCTGCTCCGAGCAGACTAGATTTAAGACATGGGTAGCCAAATTTTCTAACAAAATTTATTTAAACTAGTCGTGAGAGATAACTCCTCACACCGAACTATCCACGCCGTGAGAAATAACCACTCACACCTAATTATTCCTCTTCGCTCATGAGGGCAGATCGAGAGAAAAGAAACCTCTTATTCAAAACAAAAAACACAAATAAACAACCAGCAAGCAGCAGCGGCGGCCGGGGAGGAGATGAACGACACAATACAGTGGAAGGTGGATGGATGCATAGCGGAGAACACCTACAAACATAAAGAAAAAAGCAAAAGTAGGAGCAGGGAGTAGAAGGGGAATGAGAAATGAGGAGGGCCGAGATATGGCTTCTAGGGTTTTTGTCTTTTAGTTAATACTTATTATTACTCAATATATACTAAATTACAAAACATAGGAATATGAATGTATGATATAAGTAATTACAAAGCTAGATAATATGTAACTAGTTAGATACTAATTATGTTACTTATGTAGTTATGTTACTTGTTGCTAGTTAATAGTGTGTGGCATTACATACAAGTTATTATAATTTAATTGTAATAATTTAACATATTAATTATTACATATATGATATATCATATATGAATCAATATGATTTGAATGAACATTACAAATTTACAAACATTTAACATTATATATTTATATACAAAGTTGATTATAAATTATTACATATATGATGTATTGATATATGATATATTAATTACAAATTTTTAATTTAATATGTAATGTAACTATGTTTATGAACTATAGTCTATATATGTTACTTATTTGTTTTTGTCTTAATGATATATTAATTAGGATTAGGAGACTTAAAACACTAAAACAACTAGACATTATAAACTACTAGTTACTTAGTAACATAGGGATAAGTTGATAACTAAATAATCTAACATGATAAGTTGATAACTAAATATTACTATATATAGCATTATTTGATAATAGTATGTGAGTCGTGTACTTGTAGTTAGTTAATAACTTAATAGTGTGTGCCCTTATAACTTATATACAAATATTATAATTTAATTTTAAGAATTTAACATATTATTTACTACATATTTATGATATTTAGATATTAAGTTATTAACTATTATTCTATTAACTACTACTATTAGACTATTAGTCTATTAGACTACTTATTTAAAATAAATAATAATAATAATAATAATACCTAGTAGATTACTAGTTAGTATATTAGTATATATATATATATATATATATATATATATATATATAATATATATATATATATATATATATATACAACTATACTTTATACATAATACACTAAGTCAAGTGAGTAATTTATTTGTTTTATTAATTTTGACATTGCTTATTTTTTAATTATTTAATTTAATTTAAGGAATCAAGTATCAACTAAATTCTAACAATGTTAATGCCTTAATAGTTTTTTTTTTTTTTTTTGGACCAAATTATTTAATGGTGTTAAGTATTAACAATTTAACTGTTTTAATTTTAACATATGATAATACTACTGATTAGTGAGATTATAGTGATTATTGTCTAATTAATACTAAATAATGCTAAATAATATTAGGAGAAAATACACTTTACCCCATTGAACTATCCACTCATTTACACTTTTAACCCCAATGTTTAAAAAGTGATAATTTACCCCTCCAAACTTCCAAATTGTTGCAATTCGACTATTCTAACTTTTTTTTTTTTCAAAATGCCCCATCCCAAGTTTTTTTTTTTTTTTAAATAATAATAATTGGCCGACCACTTATAATTTTTAATTTTTTTTTAACTTGGGATGGAGACATTTAGGCATCAGGAAGTCAAAACGGTCGAAGTGCAACAATTTGGAAGTTTGGGGGAGGGGGGGGGGGTTAAAGTGTCACATTTTAAACATTTGGGTTAAAAGTGCAAATTGGTGGATAGTACAGGAGAGTAAAATGTATTTTCCCCATACTACTACAATTTTTAAACCTATTTACTTAAAAATCATTATTTTTAGAGTTTTTATGGGGTACTATACACGCACGGTTTGTTGAGTACTTTAGTTAATTAAACAGCTGGGATTTAATTGATACAAATTTGTATTTAATTTGAATGGTTTAGATCATTTTTTGGATAACTAAGAGGCGAGCTCACCTGAAATTACCCATACTAGATTATTTGAAATATTTCATCTTAGAATCATAGCCGTCCAATTTAATTTGATTTAATCAGATCCGTTGGATTTGATAAATGGAATACAGTTATAAGCCATTCCGAACATGAGAGTTATATGGTGTTCCATATGACACCATGAGCTTACTAATCCAACGTTCTAAATTGAATGAGAAAATAAAGATCAAAATAGACAGTCAAGATCATTTATTCGATAACGCATGAAACCGGTTTCACCAACTCCCGCACACGGAGGATAAATTATGTCTCGAAAATCAACCCCACGCACACACTGTCTACAAGACTGACAACATGTCAGGAGTCTCGGTTTGCACGCTAACTGTCTCAGCCATCCAAATTTTTTTGATGAAATGTAAGCTGTTGGATGCATGTAATGGATGACATCTATAAACCATTAAATCACATAGGAGTTATATGGTGTAGTTGAATCTTTATAAGCTTCCCCTTATTGAGCTGATCCGACGATTCATATTCAATCTTGCATGCGGAGGACTTAATCAATGGCTATCGGTCCCCACGCACATACAATCACCGAGATTCACAGGGTGACAGGTGTCTCGGTATGACCACATGTAGGGGTGTCTATCCGGTTGGTAATAACTGGCCACCAATCGGTAACCAGGTACCCCGGTCCGGTCACCGATTTTTGTATTTTCACACACTCGATTATAACCGGTAACCAGGTGTGTATATATATATAGGGGTTATTTCTTTTGGTTGTTGGTTTGTATACATACTTTTTTTTTCGGATTTTTAGGGCACTATTAAAATGTATTATGAAAACAAAGAACAACCATAACTAAGCCTAGCTTATTGGGCTAAAAAACCATAATTATTCTTTAAAGGGCAAAAATGCCTAAGTTAAGCTCAAAAAAAGGTCCAATATCCAAAATAGGCCAAAAATGCACAATTTTTTGAAAACTCGGTTTCCAGTTGGGATAACCGGGTACCTACCAATAATCGTTCAGTTATTACATAACCAGGTAACCGGTGGTCGGTTATTGGTTCTGATTTTCTAAATTTAATAACCGGGTACCCCGGTTACGATTACCGGTTTTAGCCAATAACCCGTAATCGGGACAGGGTTGACACCCTTAACCACGGGCCGTCTCAACACTCCAAATTGCTTGATGAAATATTGGTCGTTGGATGGGTGTAATGGAAGACTATTGTCAACCATTAAATTGTGTAGGAGTTAAATGGTGTATCGCAAGCTCAGTAAGCATGCCCTGATTGATTCGATCTAACGAGTAAAATTAAATCTTGAAAAGATTTATATAATCCACAGACCTTATTAAATAAGCACACCAGATTTAATTAGAAATGGCCAGATGGGATTAGTTTTTTGGTAAACTAAAGGTCTTGACACGCAGTACGCCCCAAGCGATTGGTAAAATCTCTCTCCAAATCGAGTCGTTCATTTATTATATTTTTTTATATTTTTAAAAATCCAACGGCTGGGATTCATGGATGGAAACTGTAACGCCCAAGAAAATTGGATGGAAAACTGTCTATTCTAAATTTGGCTAAGTGTGAAAAATGACTTTTTCATTTATTGATATTTTCATGATAATTTTTACCGCTAATTGTTTCTCATACACTAGATAGCCAATTGGGATTTTATGAAAGAGTTTACATGGACGAACAACAATGGACCATTTTTCATAAGCTGTCGAAAATCATATTTTTTACTAAAACTGGATTTCTAGATTTTGGTATTTTTATTTGAATCCAAATGTGGGGTATTTCCTTATTTACAATATAAACTTAAAGTAAATTGACATATAAAATTGTAAAAGACATTTACTTACATTTTTACATTGGAAATAAGTTTGTCCGTTCAAATCTACCAAGTCAGTCTGATCAAATCTGCCAATCTAGTGTTGTTCATTTCAACGCTACAAAATACCTTCCGAATGCTACTAAATACACAAGAGAGGTCAATGTTTCCCGTTCGAAGCCCGTTCGCAGGCCGTTCGAATGGGAAACGTCATAACTATAAAAATTGCTAAATCACGATTTCAGCTCATTTTCTCCCATTTTCTTCTTCTTCCACACGATTTTCTCTGTTCTCTCTCTTAGGGTTTGTACCCAAACCTTAGGTAATGATTATTTGAGGTTCCCTAAGAGTAATCGAACCCAAGGAACGTGTCCCTTGACGTTAGATTGTTGTTTCCACTGATTGATTTGAGGTAAATCCATAAAATCTTAAGTTTTCTTAATTTAAGTTATATTTTTGGAGGTTTTGCTCAATCTATCAAATTTATTTGGGGTTCTTGTGTTAAGAAGACTTCTAAACATTCCTCGAGCATTGGGTTGAAGTTTCGTGGCTAGGAACTGTTGTGCAAAATACCCTCATAAATTAATAGGCAAATAATTGGTACATTTTACTCGCAAGTGCACAAAATCAAAACGATAGTATAGTGTGGTAAATACGAGATCATTCCCATGAGGATTGATGATTTTATTTAAAACTGATTTTCCAAATTAAATTAAACAAATGTCACAATTTTGAAATATTGAAAAGGAGATAATAATGAAAAGGTTAGGGTTTTGATATCCACCACTAATCCGACTAATTAAGAAAATACTAGGCCTATGTTCCAATCATATGGTATAATTAATGCTTGTAAACGTAAGGGTATGGTATTTATACCTTAAGTTATTGATCTCCCTAAGCAATGAATTAGGCATGATATCTACTCTAATTCATTTCTTCCCTAAATGATGTAGCATAGTATCTACTAAGTTGTTCTTTAGGGAAACATAATTCTATGGAGATCGACAAACACATGAGTTTAGGGCATGGTATCTACTCCTAGTTCCCACGTTGATTAAGTCAAGAACCCATGATGATGAAATTCTTTTGTTACTTTATTAAGCCCAAGATTCGGTCATCTAAATTAACATAATTAACAAAGCCATACCATAAACATATGAGGAATTCAATCACATAGACATAATCAATTAAAATAAACCACAATATGATTGAAACAAAGGTACAAGTATTTAATCTTAAAGAGACATGATTATGGCTTCAATCTAACCCTAACAATAAGTTTAGTTACACATAATGAAACTAAAACTAAAAGAAAATGGAAAGAAGAAACCGAAAACGACTCCTGAAAGTAGCCTCCAATTTCTCTCTCTAAAATTGTGTATTTTCTAAGAGACTTAGAGGTCTATTTATAGGCTTTAGAAAAACCTAGAAGCCCTAGAAACCTTAATAAAATCGGAAGACAGACCCCTAGTCCAATTAGGGTTTGAAAAACCTAATTTTAAGTGAGAAACACATCTTTCCGCATCTTGATTGCCTGAGTGCGCTCGATTGCACTGCCTTGCACTCGATCGTAGCTTGCGCTCGAGCCTAGGTGTGATGCGCTCGATCCGAGCTCCAGCTTTTCCCAAAATTGGTCATGTATGCTTGAAACTTTCAGAAATGCTTCCTTTCCCTTCAAAGGCCTAAAAACTGACAAAAACACAAAAATGAAGTAAAACAACATAAAATAGCATGACTAAGAGATTAACATATGTAAATTAAACGGCTAAAATATGTATATTTTAGCACTCATCAGGAACTTCAAATTTCATCAAAGATCAAGGTAAGTCCCAAAGCCCTAGTTTTGACTAAGTGTTGATTTGATTATTTTTGAAGTGTCTAACCTTCTAGATTTTCTATAGGTTAGTTTTATAAATGAAAATGATGTCAAATGGAAACCCTAGGTTTTATGGGTTCCCTTGTAGTGAGAGATGCTTATGGGATTCAAGTATCTTGGTGAAGTTTGAATTGATAGAGCCTATAAAAGAGTTTAACGTTGTGTTTATCATGCAAATACATAGGTACTCGCAAGTGGGTCAAGGTTACTAAGAAATCCCAAACGGATTAGATAAGTATTTTATTTACTCGGCAAAGATGCTATGTTTTAAGGTTTAAAATATGTTTTGCGACACTATGACGATTTAATGATGTTTCGTGACATATTTTAATGAAAAGTTTCTATAAGCACTTATTATGGTTCTAATGGTTTATAACATGATTTCATGATTTTATGAAAAGACATGCGATAGCATATGAGTTCAAAGGTTTTATGGCATGAGCATGAACATGGATGATATGAAAGAGATGATGTATATATGTATGGATGATATGAAGGAGATGATGTTATATATATATATATATATGAGGAGATGAAGAGCATGAGCATGCATAGCATACGATTTTATGATGATGAAGATTTGTTTATATTTTTATACTAAGCATATCAGTATGCCTATATGTAGGAGAAGCAACTGTGCACAATGTATACCGTTGTGAATGGTTGCATATGATGATTTTTATACTAGGCGTATCAATATGTCTATGCGCAGGATTTGCAACTGCACATAATGCATATCATTGCAAATGGTTGCATATGATGATTTTTATACTAGGCGTATCAGTATGCCTATGTGTAGGACATGCAACTGCGCATAATGCATACCGTTACGAATGGTTGCATATGAATGATTTAGATGAGCTTATTTATGTTCACAAATAAACAGTAGGATTTCAAATGACTCTCAAGACTATGGTGTCTATCGTATCAGCTACATCTATACCAATGTAGTCATTAGGGTAAACGTAAGTAATGTTGAGGGGTTGACTCTTTTGGAAAGCTTAGTAAGTCCTATACTACTAAGGTCTCTATTTTATGAAGACGGCGGACTCATAATTCCACCTGTATCATGGGTGGTGATGATTCATGTAGTGGAAACGATATTGTTAATGTTGATGCAGGGGCAGAGACTCTTGATGATGACTCAGTGGATATGTGTCTGGGTTACCACAATCTCTAAGGCCTAGATACATCTACTGTTTATTTTGTTGGACTAGTTGATAGTCCGCTTGTATAGAAGCATTCATGTATATGCTTAGATATTAGTGCTTTGTATATGGCTCATGTCGCATGTGACACTTGTGTATAGCCATTATTTTATATGTAAAATTTACTCACATAGATATATAAATCAGCTCTAATGTGTTATGTTTGTCTAATGTTATTTATATTCCGCTGCAAAGATATCTCTGATGAATTATTAATGATGCATGTAGCTCTGTGTGGCATATTATATTGTCAACCAGATTAATGCATGGGTTCATGGCATACTATGGTATCGCCATGCCACTATGACAGTTCGCTTTGTTGTGGGTTATCGGTTTTTTAAAAGAAAATTTGTAGTCATGTTTTTATCAAGCGGGTCGTCACATAAACCAAACATTAATTTTGGTTTCTAAACCTAATTTTATCCTCTCTTGCAAACTCTCACTCTCGTCACCAAATCCCCATTTTTTTGTGTTCTTTACATAGTTTATTTGATTATTTCTACTTTTTCAACTGTTTTGTGACATCTTGGTTGTGGTGTGACAACATGTTATCTTCTCCAATTCCTAGCACATACCGAAGGCAAAGACAAACATTATTGCTCCTGATCTTGTTATGACAGAAATGGCAATCGAGTATTGGCGTTTCAGTCATCATAGGTTTATTTTTTATTCATTCCCAAATCCTCCTTCCCCACTTTTATACACAAGTATGAACCTATTATGTATGCAAGTTACTCGAGTTGTTTAGTTGTTTCAACTTGTTTCGCATGTTTGCTCTTGCTTCTTGCTAACGAGAGGGAAAACATTCTGAAAAGCCTCTTCTGCCTTTAATTTATGTTTTTCTCCTAAAACCTAATTCCTAACTATTTCAATTTTTAGAGTATTTGTTATTTTATTTTCAGATTTGGTTGTTCCTAAATCCTAACTAATGTTGCTAATTTTTAGCATTTTAGGGAAGAAGGTCTATCGGATTTGCAAGCTACAACCCCAATTGGCTATGGAAATTGCAACAGTGTGATTGTTGAGCCTTGAGGTTTTTAAAAAAACTTGTTATAATTTATGCTTTGATTAATGAATAGGAAACCCTAGATAGAATCATAGAAATGACATTTGTACTCTGATTACTTAATGCTTTGATTAAAACAAATTGTTATGTCTATCTATTAATCAATTTATTCCATTATGTTATTACTCAAGATTATGTTAAATGTTAACATTTTCTCTTTGATTAAAAATTTAAAATGAATTGCTCTGTACCTGTAACCTATCAGCTTATGTCTATCTATTATTACATTATGTTATAACTCAATATTCTGTTAATGTTTACTCTCTGATTACTTAATGCTTTGATTAAAACAAATTGCTATGTCTATCTATTATTCAATTTATTCCATTATGTTATTACTCAAGATTCTGTTAAGTGTTAACATTTGCTTTCTAATGACTTACGCTTTGATTAAAAATTTAAAATGAATTGCTTTGTACCTGTAACCTATCAGCTTATATCTATCTATTATTACATTATGCTAGAACTCAATATTCTGTTAACATTTACTCTCTAATTACTTAATGCTTTGATTAAAACAAATTATCTCCTTAACATGTCTATCTATTATTCAATTTATTCATTTATGTTATTACTCAAGATTCTATAAAGTCTCTACCTCCTTGTGCTATGTATATCTATTAATCAATTTAAGCATGATTTATGTTAGTTAAAAATCTGTCATGTTAGAAACTAGAAAGCTAGAATTTAATCATCAATTAAATTTTATAATTAACAGTTATGGAGAATACGAGTCAGACTTTGGAATTGGAAGACATTGAACTTGTTTAGGTGATGATACACTTATTGTCAACCCTACCCCTGGATCTGTTGAGTTTCGTAGCACTGAAAATACACCAAATCAACTTGTTAACACTGTTTCTCCTGCTGTTGGTAGGGCTGGGTCTGGGGATGGGAGTGGCTCGAGTGGGAATGCACCATATCAAAAGAAGGAATGGAAAAAGACTTCCAAAGTTTGGAATGACTTTAGTTCAGTTACAAAAAAGGGGAGTGAAAAAATCACAATGCAATTGGTGTAAGAGATTGTTTGCTGTTGGCAAATCTAGTACTACCTCAACCTTAAATAGGCATTTGACTTCATGTGTTAAATTTATGGAGTTTAATAGCAGTAAAAAGCAAAACACTTTGTCATTTGAACCTAATAGTGGCCCTGATGGTGTAGGGAGTTTGACAACTTTTAGTTATAAAGAGAGTAGGGTTAGGGAACTTGCTGCCCATATGGTGCTTCTAAATGAGTACCCTTTTAATATGATAGAGCATGAACTTTTTAAAAAGTTCATGAGGGCCTGCACACCCCATTGGAAAAATAATAATAATAATAATAAGTTGTGCAACTGTAAGAAATGACTACATTACCACTTACAACAATGAAAAAAAGGAAGCTGAGAACACTTTTAAAATCGGTTGATAAGGTAAACATCACCACTGATATGTGGAGCTCCTCTCAAAGAGTGTCATATATGGTGGTGACTTGCCACTTTGTGAATTCTAATTGATGCCTCTAAAAAAGAATTTTAAACTTTTGCAATGTACCTCCTCCACATTCTGGTGCTGTGATTACTAATGCATTAAGAGATTGTTTTTCTGATTGGGGAATTGAGGATAAAGTCCTTACAATTACTGTTGATAATGCTAGAGCTAATGATTTTGCAATTGGACTTATTAAAGATGATTTTGAGTTGAGGAATTTTTTGTCGGTTGCAGGTAGGTTGTTTCATGTTAAGTGTTACAAACTTGTTGGTGCAAGCTGGGCTTACAGAAATTGGGGATATCATAGATTCTGTTGGGCAGGGCATAAAATATATAGTGGCTTCTGATGGTAGGTTGAATGTTTTTAGTGAGATAGCAAAGGGATTGCATTTACCTTGCAAGAAGTTGATTTTAGATGTCCCCACACATTGGAATAGCACCTATATGATGTTGGAGACTGTAATTAGGTTCAAAGAAGTGTTTCCTAGGTACCATAGAGTTGATCAAACCTTTCAGGTTGTAAGTCCAGAACAGTGGGATATGGTGGATAATGTGAACTAGGTTTTATCAGTTTTCAATGATGTAACCAATGTTGTATCCAGTAGTGACTACCCTACAGCAAATCTGTTTTTACCTGAGATGGAGGATGAAAGAAGTTTTGATGATTAAGTGTGAGGATAGGAATGATTACATAAGGTCAATGGCAACTAAGATGGCTGCCAAATTTGATAAGTATTGGGGTGATAGTAATTTGTTGATGTCCCTAACTGCTGTCTTGGATCCAAGATATAAGATGAAGTTGATCAATTTCTGTTTTCCTATCATTTATCCTGGGGTTGAAGCTAGTATTCACACTCACAATGTGCTAATAGTTCTGCAAGAGTTGTTTGAGTTATATGTTTTTGCTCATAATGCTTTTATCTTGCAAAAAACTACCCAAGTAAATGCTTCTTCTTCCTCAAGTGCAACAGTTAGAGATGTAGTACCCAAAGTTTCCCTTAGTTGATCAAGGTATTTTCAATATATTAGAAGCAATGACATCATCCAGCCCGTGAAAACAAATTTGAATGTTTATCTTGAAGAGGATGTCTACATTTGTGATAAGAATAAGAATGGAGAAGATATGGAAACTGATTTTGAGGCTTTGGCATGGTGGAAATGCAATGCCTTGAAGTACCGTATCTTGTCTAAGATGGCAATGGATATTTTGGTTGTTCTCATAAGTACAGTTGCTTCAGAATCCTCCTTTAGTGCTGGTGGTAGAGTTATTGAACCACATAGAGCATCATTATCCACTGAAACTGTTCAGATGCTCTTATGTGGTTCAAATTGGGTAAGAGCACTTCATGGCATCAAGATAAAATCTGTTGGTGAAGTAAGGACTTTATAATTTATGTATTTAGATTATTTAGTGATTTACTAACTCTTATTTTTGTATGAACTGGCCTTATTAAATTTGTGTTTGTTTTTGTAGAAATTTGTTGAAGTTGAGTTGCCTACAACTACAACTACAAGTACAACAACTACCTGAATGTGATTCAGAATTTCAGATTCAGATAGGGAGTGTATTTTGAACTGTTTCAGTCTTTTTCTCTATTAAGTCTGCAATTTGATTACTACATTTTTTGATTCAGTCTCCTTTTATTTATTAAGTCTGTAAATTGATTACTATGTTTTATGTTTAAGTGCTATATTATACTTTTGTTGGAAACTTGGACAACCTGTATTTAAGCAAGTAGTTAATGCATGGAGACTTGGAGTTGAGCTTGTTGAGGTAATATATTTTTTCCATTTTCATTTTATTGTTGAGCCTGTTGAGGTAATATATTTTTTCCATTTTCATTGTATTGTTTTCATTTTTCAACAAAAAATTGGTTATTTGAACCTTCCTTGACTCGTTTATTAAAGGTCAAAGACCTTTGAGACTTTGACTAACTAAATGCAAGTGAGTAAAAATTATCTAATTTTTTTTTTTTTGTTTGTTTGTGAATGCAGTACATATTCCTTGAGTCCTTGACTAAGAACCTTCATTAAAAGCTGCAACATTTTTTCACTTGCTAGTTGCTAGTTTAGTATTTTTAAGTTTCTGCATTTTATATTGCCTGAATATCTCTAAAAACTGTGCTTATTGGGATCATCTTTATTTCTTTATGCTACTGCTCTGCTCCTAAAAAATTATTTTTATTCCTGCTAATTCATTTTGTAATTTCATGTGTATCTGTTTGTGGTTTGCGGTATATGGTTCTTTATGCTGCTGCTATGTGGTTTGTGATACACTGTAATTTGATGATATATGTAAACTGTTATTGACTCAATCTGTAAATTGTTGAGATTACATCTTTTTTTTTACCCTAATGTTCTTGTTTATAGGTAGGTGGTTTATAATTAGTAGTTTTGGTTGATCAACTTGATTCTATTATTTTTTGAGTTTTGCACATTTGAGTACATATTCTATTATTCTATTATACCATTTATTGTTTTCATGTACATCACACTTTACTGTATGTTTTACTATAATTTGATGTACATACTTTGGTCTTTGTTATGTGTGTGTTTAGGCTATTTAGCTATAGAAAGTCCCTACCCAATTTGTATTATTTCTAAATCTTAAGTGATAAAGCTCCCTTGGCATCTTGCAAGGGAGTTAAAAACAGGGGGAAAATATTACCCTCCTGAAATTTGAGGTCTTTTTCAATTTGAACCACAATGTTTAAAAATTTGCAATGTACTCTCTAATGTTTCAAAAATTTGCAATTAACACTCTCCATTACTAATTGCCGCTAAGTAGACAGAAGGACATCACGTGCGTCTCACATAAGATTTTTATGCTAGGTCTCCCCATTTTGCACCCAACCCACTGTGTGAAATTACCACAGTGCCCCTCATTAAACCCAACACCTGTTTTTATGTTTTTCTCGTCAAGTCTTTTGTTTTTCAAACCCTCCATTACTAACTGCCGTCTAAGTAGTCGGAAAGGACATCACGTGCGTCACACGACAGCACTCTCGTGCTCCTTTTACAGAACTTGTCGCATCCATGACCTTTTTCGTGAGATAATCATTTCGAAGTCAAGAGACCAAAATTTTGTAACCATAGCTCGAGAACAGAACATGATGTGGCCGGAAAAAGTTTGTCACCTATCGATACATAAAACCACGCAGGATGTGCAAGAAACCAAGAGCATCTCTCGGCTTCGTTCTTTGCTCATGTTTCGAAGGGTAGAATCATCATTGTCCGAGTCTTCAAACTCCTTTTTGTTTTCTCTTGATTTTAGGCTACTTAATTTGTTAGATTTGCAAGGTGCACCTCTAGAGATATTCCCAAATGAGATCACCAAGATGTTCCATCTGAAATATCTAAGCTTGAGAGGCACAAAGATAGAAATCATTCCAAGCTCAATTAGGAATCTACAAAACCTAGAGACGTTTGATCTTAAACACACATGGGTGACTGCATTGCCTGCTGAGATCTTGCGGCTTCAGAAACTTCGCCATCTATTGGTGTATCAGTATGAGATTCACTCCTATGCACACTTCAATTCCAAATATGGTTTTAAGGCCATGGCACCACAAATTGGACGTCTCCGATTCTTACAAAAGCTCGGCGTCATCAAGGCCGATGATCTAGGTGGCGATGATACGATGAAAGAGCTTGGAAGGCTGAATCAACTGTGGAGGATTGTTATTGTAAAGCTCAGAAGAGAAAATGGGGCTGCTTTGTACTCCTCCATTAACATGCTAGCAAACCTTCGCACTTTGTCGATAACGTCAACCGAAAAGAACGAGATCATCGATCTTGAAAGCCTATCTTTCCCTCCTCCATTTCTGTAGCGACTATACTTGACAGGATGTTTAGAGAAGTTACCATACTAGATATCTTCTCTCCATAGTTTGGCAAAGGTATCTTTGAAGTGGAGTCAATTGAGGGCTGATCCACTTGAGTCACTCTAAGGTCTGCCAAATCTTGTACATCTTGAATTTATGTAGGTTTATGAGGGAGAGAAATTGCAGTTTACGGCTCAAGGATTTCAAAGGCTGAATGTTTTAGGCCTTGATAAGTTAGATGCACTGAAGATAGTTACAATAGAAATGGGAGCAATGCCTTTCCTTGAAAAGCTAATCCTGCAGCACTGTAAATCCTTGCACAGGCTGCCATCAAGTATTGGCAGTGCTTAAATTGGTTGAATTTTTTGACATGCCTAATGAGTTGATCATGACAATACGTCCAAACATCGAAAATGGACATTATTGGAAGGTTGCACATGTCCCCAAAATCAACTTTACCTACTGGAGAGATGGTGCTTGGAATGTCTACTCCTTAGATAGATCAAGCGAGAGAGATAGGGATTACCTCCCACCAAGAGCCATGAACTTCCTCCCTGTTGGAAATAGTATTGAAAAAGATAGCTTCCCAAAAGGAGCACAAGAGTGTTGTCGTGTGGGTGGGTTTGAAAAAAAAAAAAAAAAGAGTTGACAAGAAAAACAAAAATACAGGCATTGGGTTTAATGAGGGGCACTGTGGTAATTTCACATAGTGGGTTGGGTGTAAAATGGGAAGACTCAGCATAAAAATCTCACGTGAGACACACGTGATGTCCTTTCCGTCTACTTAGATGGCAATTAGTAGCGAAGGGTGTTAATTACAAAGTTTTGAAACACTAGGGAGATACATTGCAAATTTTTAAACATTAGGGTTCAAATTGAAAAATACTTCAAACTTCATGGGAGTAAAATGCATTTTCCCCTAAAAACAGCTAACATCTTTTCTTTTATTCACGAATTGCAGTGTGGATCAGTGTCAACTGGCAAGTTGAACCGATATCCTAATATCCTTAACATCTTGCAATGTTTAATTTTAGTTGTTATCTTGGTCTTTTATGTGCATTTGCTTATCTGGTTTTTTGAATAATTATTCATTACTCAACCTTAAGTGATAAGGCTTGTTTATGTGTGCGATTTTTTTCTATTTTACTCAACTCAACTCAAAATTGTAAATATCGAGGAGAAAAAAGAGTTGAGATTGTGTTTGGTTTGTTTGAAGAATATAAAATATTATAATTAAAAATTTTATATATATATATAAACAAAAAAGATAAAGAAAAGAAAAGAAAAATGCAAGGGTGGTTTTGAACCACCCCTTGGCCACCCCCGAAATTGATGGGGTGGTTGAGCCACCCCCAACAGCGATTTTGGAGTAGCTCGGCCACCCCGAAAATAGGCGGGGGTGGGCTGAGCCACCCCCGAAAAACCACTCGGGATGGGAAGGACGCCCCTGAAACAGATGGGGGGTGGCCGAGCCACCCCTAGTAGTTGCTTGGGGTGGTCGATCCACCCCAGAGGGTTGAAGGTGGATTGGCCACCCTCGAAACTAATGGGGGGTAGCTCGGCAACCCCCAGTTGGGGGTGGCTTTGATAAGGATGGCTCAGCCACCCCCAACTGGTTTCGAGGGTGGCCGATCCACCATCTAGGGGGTGGATCAGCCACCCCGAGTCTTAGGGGATGGTTCGGCCACCACCCTAAAATATATATATTTTTTAATTTTTTAAAATTTTTTCTTGATTTTTAAATTTTTATTTAATGTTTTTTATTAGTTTGGTTGAAATTTTTTGAATTGAGTTAAGTGTTAGTGGTGCCAAATCAACCCAAAAAAATGAAAAGAGTAAAATTTGCTTGCCAAACAAGCCCCTCCCTTGACATCTTGCGAGGAAGTTAAAAAAACATTTAACACCTTTTTTTTTTTATTGAAAGCAGTATGGTGTGGGCAGCTGGTGGCTATGTCGAAGACTGTAGTCTCTTTAGATGAATTTTGTCTTTTGGTCATTTGACTCATTTATGTATTCTTGAGTCATTTTTTGTTGGTAATTTAATTTTTTTTTTCTTCAATTTGAAGTTGCTTGTAATTTATAAATGCTTCATGAATCATGGCCCCCATGCGCTGATATACTTGTCCTATAAGTATGTAATTTTAGGTGTTTCTAATTTTTGCAATTGTAAGTTACCTAGTTTTAGGTTTTCCCATGAATTAATGCCCTAATATCTTGTCCTGAACAATGGCCCTTATGTAATTTTATGTTACCTAATTTAGTGAATTTTATCATTGTTGAATCTTACCTAATTCAGTCAATATCAATCTCAACGAGCCTTAATCAGGCCAAGCTACCTATTTAAGGCTCGATTGGTTTGTTAGCCGAGCTCGAGCTCAGGCTCGGGCTCGAAATCATGAATTTGAACTTTTTGTTTCTAACTCAAGCTCAGCTCAAAATTTCCCTTAGACGATCCTGAGCTCAATCCCAAGCATGTGAACATTCTCCGCGAGCCGAGTTCGAGCAAGGGTTTCCTAGCTCAGCTCGGGCTCGAGCTCGGCTCGTTTATTTGCCTTCTAAAACGAGCCGATCCTGAATTTCTAGTACCCAACTTGGCTCATTTACAGCCCTAGCATCATCACTCCTTTTGGCAATAGCCAGTAATTCAGAACTTGAAATTCATGTTTTGACCCGAACGTTTTCTGGATGCTCTTGATAACCAACGAATGGTAAGTGCTTTTCCTTGTGCCGATAATATTTCAATGAAAACTTGATGAGTCGATCTACCTAAATATCTTGCCTTTACTGCTATATCAATAGTTACTCCATGTATTGCTTGATGTAAAATAAATAGCGAATTTTATATTTTTGTTGAATCTTTTTCATATTACATTTGGTGAAAAGGTGCCACAAAGTCTTTCAACGAGCTAGGCATATAGAGGGCATAGAGAGTCCTCCGAACATATGTCTAGAATTTTGAAATTTTCCCTCAAGTGGGAAGAATATTCTAGTTTATGATTCATAAGAAAAGTTTTTGAGCATATTTGGGATTACGTTGGCAAGTAAAATTTTTAAAGTCAAAATGAGCTTATTAGAAAAAGCTTTAATTTTAAACTTTTCACATAAATACGTTTTTGCCATTTTTAAAGTAAAAAAGTCAAAAAAAATACTTTTAAAATTGTTTACCAAACATACCAACTTTTTATTTGGCATAACTAAGAGTGGACATAACTCACATGTACGAGCAAAAACCACCCCACCCCACAATTACCGGTTTCGTGGTTCAAAATGTTAAACACAAGTTTCAATATGTTGGAACCGAATTGTACAGGGCGGATTGCGGAAATGGGTCTTCGTGTCCAATTCTCAATAATACCCAAACATTACCGCCCCCCCCAAAACCCGGCATGAAGCATGACTATTCTAAGGGTAACGGGCCTAAATTTTCTAACCAGCACCCACGGGCCAGGTTGGGGTAAACTAAGGACCTGACCAACCCCGACCCATGCCCACCCCTAAGCACAACTTTTTAGATATTAAAAAATACTTTTTACCCTCCTTAATACAATCCCAAACACTCTTCGTAGCTCTTAGAGATTTGAGCTTCCAAATGGCAATTCAGCCAAATCGGAGGAGGGGGTTAGTAGAGAGAGAAGAGGCCACACTTGAACCATAAGCAGATTGTATTGTAAATTTACCAGAGGCTTCAAGAGTCCATATATCTTCGGCTGGGTCAAAAGGAAGAGGGATGTTGAGAATTATATCAGCACTTGTGGGGCCCGACAGTTGGCAAACAAGACCCCCATTCCTTTGATTAGCCAATATACTGGTCGGATTGATTTTTTTGCTTTTTTTGGTGGCGATGGTGGCGCATTTTAAGTCGAGCTGTCCAGAATCCATTGATCCCTCAATATTAGAGTGGCCCCATTAAGCTCTTCTTTTTTTTTCTCAAGTAATGAAGGACCCATTGTGAAATTGGTAGCAAAAACAAACACTTACTAGATAACGGGTGTTTAGAACGAGCCAAGATGCAAGAGCATAAAAAGAGAATAGGATAATCTCTATTTTCAAATAAAATTGATACCACTCAGTTTATGGTCTCGATTTTAAGTTTGTAACTTGGTATACATAATTTTATATTATTTAATTTTTTTAAGAGACATGTCATAGCTTTATATATACCATTAAATGCAGAAACTTTACATCAAGACCATAAACTGAATATTAATTTTATTTGAAATAAAGATAGATCTTTATCCAAGAGCATTTGGGAACTTTTATTAATAATCGTATTTTCTGGTAGGTAGGTTTCTAGAGAGAACCTTAAGATAGATTTAAACTTTTGCTGCGTACCTTCAGTGAGATCTTTGGTTTCCAATGACAATGCTGCTTTGTCAAACCTTGTAAGCAGGCTGTGATGCAAGGAAGAGCAAGACATTCTTCTTTGTCCTTGCAAATCGGCAGTTTGATTGGTAAATCTCTCAACTTTCCAAGTTAAGCATTACCCACAAAGGGATGATTCGATGGGCACTGCAGACCCTGGAATACACAAGAGATTGAGCAAAGGGAGGCTGAAAGCAGTGAACTCGGACTAACAAAAGTGTCGATGCATTTTCAGATTCCTGAATGCCATGTCTAGTTCATAGTCTTCCAACTTTCCTCAAAGACTTCTGTCCTTTCTCGAATGAAGCTGGCACGTTTTATAAATGTGCCAACGGGCTTCCAAGATAGTTGTAAATTTGTAATGACTAACCAAACCAATATATATTGCAACACTTCAAACAAAAAGGCATGCCAAGTCAAAATAACTTAACATGTATACCATCCGACAACAAAAGAATGCAACTAAACATGTGAGATGATATCGTTATATTGTAAAAACTGTAAAGGGCATTTTTTTCCCCAAGAAAGTCGGACCACTCTGAGGCCTAGGCCACTTTTTATGTTAGTAGGGTTAGATCTGTCAAGGCAGTGAAAAAACTCAAAAGGAAGAGGTCAGATTCCATCTACTTTAAGGTGAGAGCAACACCGATTTTAACTGGTGTAATTAGGAGCAACACATAGGGACATCTGAAGCATCTGCATGCCAATTTGATCATTTAAAGCATTCACCACAATAATCTGTTATCCATGGCGGGTCTTCATGGTCATTACTAGTAGACTCGCAGCTTAGTTCACCTGCAGAAAACCAAAAAAAAATATAACAAACCAATCAATCAGTTAATACAGATTACAAGCACCAAAAAGTAACATAGTCAAGCGTCATTATTTTGTAAACCTAAGATAAAGCATGGTGATAGAGGGTACTTGAAAAAGAATAAAAAGATTATTCGTCCACAACGTTGAAAAATACCTACACCCCGATATCATCAGATTAAACTAGAAATTGGCAGCATTCAGCCCACAAATAAATTTAATTTGATTTTCTGCTCGACAATTTTGAAATCCGAATTTGAAGCTGATAGCTATGCTGCTTGGGGGATTAAAAGACATTTCAAAGTGGGACATCTACTACTAAGCACAATTTTTTGAATCAAAAACTTGAGCATTAAGGGCATGGCGAAATAGACCACTTGAATGGAATGACTCTTTTGTTTGGTAGGATCCTATTTCTAGGAAAAGTTACTCCCATGTAAATAACAAATCTCTTACACAGAGGAATGAGAGACGGAGAGAACGGACAAAGTTTTCCAAAAAAAAGCTTTTTTTTTTCGTTCTATATATATATGGGAGGCCGGCCACCCACAGAAGGCCCTAGGGTGGTCGCGCCACCCCGATGCTATCGGGGGCCAAGTCCATCACCAATGTGAATCCAAGGCGGCCGTGACCACCCCCAGAGGACCGTCAAGTGGACGCGGCCACCCCCGATGGCACCGGGGGTGGCCACGCCAACCCCAGAGGGGCACGGCGAGGTCCTCTGAGGTAGCGCAGCCACCCGCAGTGCCTGTTGTGGGTGGCCGGCCACCCATTGGGGTAATTTTGGTTCAATTCCAATTTTGAAATATGTGTTGCTACCAAACTACAGAATTGGAATGAATATTCTATTCCAACATCTTCTACCTATTTCTTTTCGTAATGGAATACCTATTCCGCAAACCAAACGGGGCCTAAGAGGTGAGGGGAAGGAAGGGAGGGAGTGGGTTAAAGAAAATTATATGCTTCCAGGTGGAGAAGAAACGGCATATGCTTCGGTATCACAAACTATGCAGGCACTCCAACAACAAAATGATAGCCCAAAAGTTATAAAAAAAAATAATAATAATAAAATAAAATAAAATAAAAATCATCCTTACCCATTGGCAACCAGACCGTATTCTTTCAAGGAGTTATGATTCTTCATCAGGCTGTCCAACGAGACCAGTTATAGCTTATTAGTCAGTCCCCTCCTCTCAATATAGTGCCACCAAATCACACAAGATTATTTTCAATTCCTCTTTAAGCATTGCCAGCCATGCCAAAAGTATCCTGACAAGAATCACATCCCAAATGTCCTGTTATAGAGATCACCAGAACTGGGCATCCGATATTTTGAATCTTCATAACCAGTGTAAAATTTATTATATCCCAGTCTATCATTTCTTAGGAGCTCTGCCATACCCAGACTGTTTCCACCTTGAACTTCATTCCAATTGTCCCAATGACCATTAGACATAAGCGCATTTCTAGACTGTTGGAGGGACAGCTGTGCAGCAAAAGGGGATAGGTTGCTCACTTGTGATTGATCCACAAGCCTTGAAGAAAGGCCATAAGAATCACTACGATGAGAAAAATTATCCCCAATGTCAGCAAACCTCATGTTCTGCTGTGGGGAGAGCGATCTTTGCATCAATAGTTGTAATCTGGCATCATTCTCAAAGGTGCTTAATTGTGGAGGGAAATTTGATCTCACGTCTAAGCCTGGATTGTTAAGGCCCCCTTGAAGTCTCCCTTTCCCAACTGCCAAAATTGCAGGATCCATAAACTCAATCTCCCCAGCATTACCAACATTTCCAGTGGGCAGTGCTTGATATGAATTTCTCAACAAGGAGGGCGTGGTGTCAAGCAGATGACTCCCTGAGAAGTAAAACAGAAAAGAAATCACTAATCATTTTAAAGATGAAATATATAGATGTAATAATCTGGTTATAAGATTAGGAAAAATGGTACGGTAACTAACCAGACATGGGGTCAAAAGCCTGGTCCACTCTCTCATTAGAGGAAAAACCTGGGGGCGGTACCCTGCTTGGTACAGAGAATCCAGGAGGGGCTGAAATTTGTGCTCTGGAGACGCCTGACAAACATCGGTACTAAAAAGATGAAGAGATTGATAGGCACAAAATTACAACTTCTATGGATGGTGGATACAAAACGAATATGCAGTCCATTTAAATTTTGGCAAGATCATAAGACAGTGGAATTTAATCCATCCACTAGCAGTTAAAGGATAAAAAGAAAAGGAAAGAAAAACAACTGACTGCAACACTAACTTTTAAATCCAGGATTACTACCACTCTTATCCACTGGCCTCAGACAGCTGCAAAGCATGCCTTTTCAAGCAATGAGTATTTGGACTCGGCCCCCTATGTCGTGAGTGGTAAGTGGAGTCTTATAGTCTTGTTTCATTACAATTCAATAAAGTCAAAAAAACAGTAACTGCTAGTGAGGTTTTTCGTTAACTTTTTTTTCCACTTCCGCATTTGACAGCCAAGGGATCTGGGGCACTCCACCCAGATATTTAGAAGTTGACATGTATGACAGCCTGTGCACATGTCAAAAGCACAACAGGCATTTCTATGGCCCCAAATCACATAAATATTGACAAACAAGTGGTGTTCAGAATTGAAAGTCTAGATGCTAGCCAAATTGGTGGTACAACAATGACCACCTAACATAATTGCATGCCATAAATCAAACCATCATCTATATGAGTCCTCTCCTAGATCCTCTATAACATAAATCAACAAGAGGGACAAACAGTAGTCCCAAATGCTATTTCTCTTCCTTCATTTTATGGTAATGGGTTTTTTTTTATTATTATTATTTTTTTTTTTTTTTGGGGGGGGGGGTGGTATGCTACATTCAACCAAAGAGTAATCAACAAAACATTACATAAAACTGGAAGCTGCAATTAAATAACTAAAACCCAAAAACATAAAAACATAGAAAGTAAAACAAAATTTCAAGAAACTAAACAAGACTCACCAGAAAACTTATTAGAAGAGATAATAGGATGACTGTTAACAAGATTTTCAGATTCTTCAAAATTTCGGAAGGAGAAACCGTTGCCAAAGCCGAGTTTGTCCATATACAAATCTCTTTCAGTGAAATCCTGGCCAAATGAACGGCTTTTTGGCAAATTCTCAATGGCATGTAAAGATGGCTGTACATCAAATGCAGGACTTTTCGAATCCTCCTGTCTTGCAAAAGAGAACCGGGATTGATTGTTATTTTGTATTTTCCAGGAACTCGATATTTTGCCAGAAGAACCAGACTGTTCATCACTTTCACCAAACAACTTAGCCAGATTTTGAGGGGATGCCAATGGCTCATCCCACGTGTCAAACTCGAAGGATAATATATTTGAGATTATGCTGCTCTCTCCTTTATCTACAGCAGCATTGCTATCACCATTAGCTGTATCACCCAGGAATCTTCCCATCTGCTTCCCTTTCTCTTCATTTGGAAGCAAAAAGGAATCTTCCAAGGTCCTACCCGAACCAGAGGCACTGCTGACCAAGTTCTCAGGGAAACCATTAGACATCACTGAAACACTAGATGAATGTAGAAGCGGACTGTCGCTAACTCTATTATCCACATGTATTGGATGATCAGCATTTAAACTAAGTGCACCATAAGCATCACTATATTGCAAAGGGTTAGACCTTGAAACATGGAGCGGGTTAGACGAATTAGTCAAATAAGAAGACCTACTTACAACTTCTGGATCCTTGAGTCTTTGACTATCAAAAGATATGATATCATCTTCCACTCCAGGAGATGTATCCTTCGTTGCTTGAGCATGTGAATCTGATCTCCAGTCACATTGCTCTCTTGATGCATATACCCCATTGATTGAATTAGCTTTCCCAACTGTTGTGATTGAATGTTCTCTATATTGAGCAACATAATGTTTCTGTAACCCTTGATTTCCTGGTGCTATATTCAAGCCGTGATCAGAAAGTGAACTATTTGGGCTGACCACACTAGAATGTTCATCTTTAGCAATTCTATCAATGCTTATTGATGACATGTCAGAGCACAAGTTCTGAATCTGACCATCACTAGCAACCCTTGAATTTTCAGGAACAGAATCACAAGACTGCCCAGTGTGATAACCAGAATTTGTAATCTCGGCTGGCATACTAATGCCTCTATCATTTTCCTTAGATGCTGGTGGACACGATAATTCACAGCTCAAAGTTAAAGAAGCACAAGTTCCATCCGATGTGGCGGATTTCTCAGATGAATTAGCTTGAGAATCCATACTTATATGCTGTTTCAAAGATTTCAATGATTCCGGTTTACTTTGAGGGTTCATAGTTTGAATTTCTTCATTCAATGTAGGCCTCTTTCCAGCATCACCATGCATAGACGAAGCCCAAGTTGTCCCTGCAACTGCGGATGAAAATTCCAATGTACTGACAACGGTGTCAGGTTTCTGCTTCAAAGAACCATTTGGACATGCTATACTGGCTGCTTGTGGCTGGCCATTTGAAGCACGCATTCCCCTGGTACAAGTAATAAAAAATTTTAGACTAGCAAACATCATCAACAAAATTAAAGGAACATAGGAAAATTGAATACCAGGAGGCGGCAGCAGGAAGAGCTATTGATCTACCAGAACTTCCATTCGGTGGAGAACCTCTAACAACACTTGCAATATTCTGCTAGATAAATGTAGCCATATCATCAGAAACATAGATGCTAATGTGTTTGTCACAATAATGACAGCTGAATATCAGTAATTCTATAAATTAAAACATTTTTTTCACTAAGCAGAAGTTCCATGAATCCCAAGTATATAATAATATTGTAAGGAAGTAAAACCAAACATTAACTCTTATGTTGCCTGGACCTACTTATCAAAAAAAATATATTATGTTGCCTGGACCTATGTTCAGAAGAGAATCATACATCTCAATCATAACTTTGATACTGACTATCATGAATGCTATATATATATATATGAATGATCCCTTAATTCTGGTCCCAACCATTATACAAAATAAAAGAGCATCCCCATTCTTATCCAATTGTAGACATACTCAGGTACTAGGGTGTAACGCTGATGATTCTCTTGCTAAGTCATTTTCAATATCATTGAGGAAAATGATGTACGCATGTAACATAACATGTTACAAAGTGTGTACTCAATTAGATGACAGTCCAACACAAGTAAATTTCAAAAAAATACAGAGACACAAGTAATGAAAATTTGCACTAAATGAGACACCGTGACTCTGTTCTGAGTTCCTCAGTCATACAATATAAATGGGCATTATTGCAACAATAGACTTGCCGGACGCATCCCATACACAAATATCAATGACATCATGACATGCAACTGAAAGCAGTACCTCCAAAAGTATAGAACAGTGCCAAACATAGATCAAAGCAATAATGAGAATAACGATAAAGAAAAATGCTGATTTATGACATCTTGTCTTACACTAGTATTTTTAACAATTGGCTTTCCAGCAGAAGCAGAACTATTATTGCAATATTCATCTGTTGGTGGTGGCAACACATTCCCCGAACGCCGTTGCATATTGTTTGCAGCACCAGTGATTTGTTGAACTCGACTCCTTTAAAAACACTATGCAAGTTAATTGAATATCCAGTGAAGGCACGACATAACTATCAAGCGGCACAAAGCAGGAAAATTGATTCAAAAGACTTTGCAAAATGAAAACCCAAAACCAATATAATATCAACTTTTCAAATCCATTTTTAACTTTTCAAACATTGAAACTCCAACGACTTCATATGCTACTTTTAACTTCCTAATTTCTCTTTAGTTGTAGAAATGACATCTTGAATTTAAGTCCTCCAGAATTCCAATCTCATTTTTGCCATACGACCTTCCAATGGTGTCAATAAACAAAATCCAGAAAGCTCTTGAGCATTCTTATCTTTCTGATACTTAGGTTTCACATATACATGGAGCACTATTGCGTGGTAAGGTTTTTCAACTTAATTAGACAGAGCAATAGGATGAGGCAAGAGACAAGATTTCATTCTAAACCAATGGGCTTATAACCAATTGCATGTAACATCCATTTTGCCCCCTTAAGCAAATTTTCTATCAAAAGGAGATAAGAAAATCACAATTTGTACACTCGCACTCAATGAACTCATACTTAGTATCCTCACAAAAGCAAAAGGTGATGAACATTCCCAAAATGTTGCAAAAGGCAATATTGAAGGTCTCCCAGAAAAAAATATAACAGTACAAACTAATCCATATACCTCGTATATGCTGAAATTATTTCATCTTTAGAAAAACTATCTTCTTGCGGACCAATCTCATGCAAATAGAGACAATCAGGGTTGCTGCAAGGCTGCACCAAGTAGAAGTGCCATACCCAAAAAGATACATTAAATTTTGCTCAAGCAACAACTAAAAAACAATTCATACAACTGAATAAACAAAGTGAATAATGCATACCACATTTCTGAGCCAAGCATGACAATACTTTGTGGTTCCAAAACAAGCCCTGACACATCAAAAATTATTCCACGTCAAACTAAAATGATTCAAACTCATCCAACCCATTGATGAAATTATTATTATTATTATTATTATTTTTGTGAGTAATAATCCAATCTCATTAAAGGCGTAGGGTGCCCCTTAGCACACCGGAGGTATACAAAAGGAAACACCTAACTAGAAAGGAAAAGGCGAATAAGGAAATCATTGAAAGTAATCAACAGAGGGGACACATAAGCCGTAGTATGAAATTACTTTTAAAGAGATATCAACATGCATTTACCTTAACGATCTACCATCCAAAAGAAACCCATGTACATTTTGAATACAACGAACCGCTTCCTCCTCTTTTGAGTAGGTAATATATCTGAGTCCATAAAAAAAATTAATAAGGCTCAAAACAAAAAAATAAAAATAAACATTTCGTGAGAATAATACTACTGATAACTATGAAGAAAGGTAATCAAAACCAAGGAAACAAATTAAACTCAAACCCCATAAAACAGGAAAATTGGAAAATGAAAAGGTGAAAAACTACATAAGCATAGTAAATTAAAGCAAGACAAATAATAGTAAAAACGTATATGATTAAATTTAAAGAGCACTTGACTTTACACATAAGCATTAGTGAAAAGGAAAAATCCTACTGCACAAAGCATAAGAGTTCTTACTGTTGACTAACCAGGCAAAAACAAACGTTAAGAAACTTACACACTACATGTATTGTTGGGAAATTGTTGAATTACACCAGCTGCTGTTCGAGACATGGACACTTTTAGAACCTTACCATACTGACCAAAATATTCACGGTGCTGGAGAAGCTGCATAAAAGATTGAAAAGATTAAAAAGAAAAAAAGGTCATGTACTCCTTCGAAGAACTTAACCAAACATACTAGGTACATAAATGACACACACACACACAGATAGGAGGATTACATCTTCATCTGCCAAATTAAGAGGCAAGCCAACTATGTAGACAAGGTTCCGTTGAATCACGCGAACGCTACTGAGTTGCTTCCGTCCATCGGATGATTTGGATTTTGACTTCTGGCCCTTTTTTCTCTCCACATTAAATTCAGCCGCCAACCTGCGGAAGAAATTAAAATAAAAGTATAATCAAAACAAACGGACAAAAACTAATATCGATTCCATGCCAGCATCATATGCCATTCCTAGAATAACCACCTCGCAGAGTCTGCCATCCCAACAATCTTCTCCTTGTCATAAGGAGAACGACATGCAGGACACCGCCCCTCTGTCTCGTCCTTTTCAGCCATATCCAATATGTGATGCCAACACCAAACACATATCTATGAAGATGTGAACAAAGATTTAGCATAGAATTAACAAACACAACTACTAATGGAAATGGACATATCAAAAATAAATTAGATGGTTGACAACAAGAAATTTTGATCCAGGGATAGTTAATTAACAAAATAATACGTTAACCAATCTTCCAACTGCAAGAACTACAAAACAGCAATCTTAGTACCACCGCCAAGAGAATGGATAGAGTGCAAGAGATTATTCAAATTTATCAGAAAGTGGGGAGAATGAAATAATTCCACTGGATCTACAGGTAACGTGCTGCTAAAAGGTGTGCTAGGTATTGTATGAGCATGCAATAGAGATACACGTGATAAAACCTTTGATGTGATCAAGACTCAGAAAAGGCAAAAACAAGTCAATATACTAGCTAGAATACGGACTTGAATAAGTAAAGTTATCAACTTGAGCCAAAAACCTTCTCCAAAGATAAATAATAAAGTCTCATACCTCGTAACCACATTTGCATGGCTTTAACTGCTGATCAGTCAAATCCATCTCTTCTGCGCAGAGAGGACAAGTCTTTTCTCCTTCGTCACTCATGATTGCCTTAAAGAATCCAGAAAAAGCACAACACAAAATTATACTGCAGAACCAATATCCAGTTCACAAGCACGCCCACACCAAATACTGCAACCAATATGCTTGAAAATGCACTATTAAAATCCTTGAAGATCCCTTTGGCAGTCGATAACAATTGCTAATTTAAAACCTTGAAAAGACCAAGGTCAGTCTTCTGCTTTTCAAAAACGAAATGACATTGAAACATACAATCATATTCTCATTTACCTTTTCTATTAATAGTATTGGAAAGTAAAGAACCATAATTTGATAGCTGGAAGTTACCAACGCATACTACTCATCATGCAATAACAATTTAATAGAAACCCCACTCCCAACCGTACATGTTCCACATTTGCATTACATGTATTGCAACAAAGAAAAGAAAAATATTACTAAAACCCCCAAAAAATCACAAAAACGTAGAAAGCATCCAATCTAACCAAAACACATCTGAAAACTACCTCTTACGCTTCTCTGCCAAAACCCCAAATTCAAATCCTAAAAGCCCCATCCGTTCAAAATATCGGCATTTTGCGATTAATTATCCAAAATCAATTACTGACCAATAATCCAGCACTCAATCTTACAAACATCGGCGCAAAGACACCACAGATCATTCAAGAGAAAAATCGAACAGAACAACTTCACCAAATAGTCATATTAAATTAATTAATTAATTAATACAAAATTCATGACCGACGACCTAATCAAAATCGCTGACATGCAACACACTAAATCGGAACCAAACATGCAAACGAACACGAATCGGAAGGTCATCGTTTCATCCAAAAAATTTCCTAATTCCCGAAGGAAAAAAAAAAAAAAAAAAAAACACGATTGAGGGTTTTCCAACGAAAAAAGAAAAAATTAGGGATCTTAGAAAGACAGAGAAGGATCGATAAATTTAGGGTTTGAGATTTGAGCTCCAAGGACTTACAGTTGGGGTAGGGATCGAGAAGAGGAAACGAATCTGCCTGAGGATGAGATTGTATGAGAAGCGCACGATATAGAAAGAGAGAACCACAAGAGACGGCCTTTAAGAGCGAGAGAGAGAGAAAGAGAGAGAGAGCTCTTGTTTGGATGGCTTTTTTGGCTGCTGGCTTTTCTTTCTCTCTGCGTCGCTGTCATTAAATATTATAGACTTCCAGTGAATGCCCTTGGATTTTGTGTTAATTGCTGGTGTGCCACCCTTCGCTTTTTGTCCCTCTGTTCCGGTTTTGTCCAGTTCGGGAACTGGGTTCAGCAGTTCCGGATCCTCTCCGTTCCGTGTCTTGAAGAGTTCCTTTGTACGCTGACTCCGATGTGTGCCACGTCGGTCATAGTTTGATCCCACGATAGTGAGTGTGTATTTACCTAACACTCAAAGTAGAAATTTCAACGCTGCATTGTTAGAGAATTGGCTCCCATGAAAAGTTCAAATTTGGGCTCGGACCATTGGAAAACATGAAAATTGAATCCATCCTACAAATAACGATGAAAAACTTCACTTATTTTCTAAAATTTCATGTATTTTATAAAGAACCTTCTAAAGAATATATTAATTTTTTTATTTTTTTCCAATTATTGGGCATTTTAGAAATTTTATATCAGTCCGTTAACATTTAACAGAAAATTATAATAGATGGGGTAATTAAAAATAATTAAAAGATCGATACACTAAAGTAAAATTTTTTAAATTTTGAAAGGTTTTTGCAAAATGCACGACATTTCAGGAAGTATGTGAAGTTTTCCTAATAACAATGAAAGCATACATAGAATAGAAATTTATAATGCATTTAAAATAAATGAATTAAAACACACTATTAAACATTTGATAAAATTGTATTTGTTCTTTAAAATCTAAAAACTTTCACAAATGATATTTTTTAAAATTTTTGTTTAAAAATACAAAATTATAAAGCAAAACGAACTAAGTTTGTAATTGGGTAGGGATGAAACCAAAACTCCCACAATATTATGAACTATATATATACTAAATAAGTATTTAATTTTTATTGACGTGGTCTTCTAACTAAAAAATCTATTTTTATCTACCAAATGTTACGAGGAACCACATTACATCAAATTTGGTAAATAAAAAGTAGATATGTGTCTAGTATAAAGCATTTCTCATTCATCTCTTGTTTTTTTTTTTTTTTTATGTAAATTCATCATTAAATTTGTGGAACTCACATGTGAGCCCACATATTTAATGGTAGATTTGGTCATCTCTTATACGAAAATAGACAAAAATTAACAAAAGATGGAAACTAAACATTTCTTTTTATATATAGATCAATGTAATTAAGAGGTTCAATTTTTTAAAAATAAAAAATGGTATGGTCTTGTCTTGTTAGAAAAGTACTAGACAGCCAAGCAAATGAACCTTGAAAAATTTCTAAATTGACGTGGCAAGGGTTTTTAAATTTTTTAAAAAAAAATACAATTTTTTCTCTCTTTTCTGCCACTCACAACCTGCCACATCAACTTAAATTTTTCTTAATTCATTTGTTTGATTCTTAGCAATTTTCGTCTTGCTGAGGTTTAAATGTGTATTCTATTATGTTAATAGATAATAGCTCATTGGTGCCAGGTAGCTTTATTGGACAAACAATGACATTGGGCGGGCCTGCGGGGTGTGCAAGGATGCGTGAAGTGCGAACCCATTTTCACGCTAGTAGACTGTGAATGGTCCCATTCTAAGAAGTTTCTCAAATTTTTATATAATTTTTTATTTCGGGCGATGCTAGTTAATAGACGCAACATATTTATATATTAACTAACAAGTTACGATGGTATACTAAAATTCTATTATAAATGTGAAATAGCGGTTGCGGTTAGTGGTTAGTGGTTAAAACCGCTAACTGCAACCACCTAGGTGGTTAGTAATTTTTACTAACCGCCTCTGTTAACTGGATAGCAGTTAACCGCCCGATTAGTGGTTAACCGCTTTGAGATAATCGCTTTTTTTTAACCGCTTTTTTGGGTCCTTTTTTGGGCTTTTTTTTTGGACCTATTTTGGGCTGATTTTGGACCGGTTTTGAGCTCACTTTAAACATTTTGTTTTGCTCATTTTAAACTTCTTCTCTTTTTTTTTTTCTTTCCTTTTTTTTTTTTCTTTTTTTTTTGGCCTTTTCATGACCATTTTAGCATTAAAAATTGCTATATACCAAAATCTTGTTGGCTACCTTCTACAAATCTACACATCATATAATATACAAATAAATCACTTCACTTAGTTGATTTCGAACCCACTAATCAAGTTAACCCAGAACCGGCCTAGGTCGATTAGCTGTTTTACTTAATCGCCAAAGTAATTCTATGTTAGACGTGACAATGTGATTACTACATAATGGCTAGACGGTTTTAAATTTCACCCATAATCTACTATAGCAAATTAGCAATACTTAATGATATATGAACTATTTAGTACACTAACATATTATCATATTATTTTCATTGATATAAAATAAAGGGTTAAATTCATAGGTTTTAATGAGGGTAATTACATAATTTCATAGGTTTTAATGAGGGCAAAATTAGAATAGAGGGCGTCAAAATCCCATATGAGACGCAAATGAGATGATTTTCATCCAATTAGACAGAAATTAGTAACAGAGGATCTGAATTGAAAATTTTTTAAACATTAAGGGAGTACATTGCCAATTTTTAAACATTGAGATTCGAATTGAAAAATCCATAAAACTTCAGGGGTGTAAAGTAAATTTTCTCCTAAAATAAATCTAGAGCAAAACGCTCCATATTACAATGCCAAAAATACAAGTTAAAAACTCTACAACCCCAACACTATCTAT
>NC_081550.1:16507537-16524400 GCF_901000735.1 Corylus avellana | reverse complement strand
AAAATCACAAAAACGTAGAAAGCATCCAATCTAACCAAAACACATCTGAAAACTACCTCTTACGCTTCTCTGCCAAAACCCCAAATTCAAATCCTAAAAGCCCCATCCGTTCAAAATATCGGCATTTTGCGATTAATTATCCAAAATCAAATACTGACCAATAATCCAGCACTCAATCTTACAAACATCGGCGTAAAGACACCACAGATCATTCAAGAGAAAAATCGAACAGAACAACTTCACCAAATAGTCATATTAAATTAATTAATTAATTAATACAAAATTCATGACCGACGACCTAATCAAAATCGCTGACATGCAACACACTAAATCGGAACCAAACATGCAAACGAACACGAATCGGAAGGTCATCGTTTCATCCAAAAAATTTCCTAATTCCCGAAGGAAAAAAAAAAAAAAACACGATTGAGGGTTTTCCAACGAAAAAAGAAAAAATTAGGGATCTTAGAAAGACAGAGAAGGATCGATAAATTTAGGGTTTGAGATTTGAGCTCCAAGGACTTACAGTTGGGGTAGGGATCGAGAAGAGGAAACGAATCTGCCTGAGGATGAGATTGTATGAGAAGCGCACGATATAGAAAGAGAGAACCACAAGAGACGGCCTTTAAGAGCGAGAGAGAGAGAGAGAGAGAGAGAGAGCTCTTGTTTGGATGGCTTTTTTGGCTGCTGGCTTTTCTTTCTCTCTGCGTCGCTGTCATTAAATATTATAGACTTCCAGTGAATGCCCTTGGATTTTGTGTTAATTACTGGTGTGCCACCCTTCGCTTTTTGTCCCTCTGTTCCGGTTTTGTCCAGTTCGGGAACTGGGTTCAGCAGTTCCGGATCCTCTCCGTTCCGTGTCTTGAAGAGTTCCTTTGTACGCTGACTCCGATGTGTGCCACGTCGGTCATAGTTTGATCCCACGATAGTGAGTGTGTATTTACCTAACACTCAAAGTAGAAATTTCAACGCTGCATTGTTAGAGAATTGGCTCCCATGAAAAGTTCAAATTTGGGCTCGGACCATTGGAAAACATGAAAATTGAATCCATCCTACAAATAACGATGAAAAACTTCACTTATTTTCTAAAATTTCATGTATTTTATAAAGAACCTTCTAAAGAATATATTAATTTTTTTATTTTTTTCCAATTATTGGGCATTTTAGAAATTTTATATCAGTCCGTTAACATTTAACAGAAAATTATAATAGATGGGGTAATTAAAAATAATTAAAAGATCGATACACTAAAGTAAAATTTTTTAAATTTTGAAAGGTTTTTGCAAAATGCACGACATTTCAGGAAGTATGTGAAGTTTTCCTAATAACAATGAAAGCATACATAGAATAGAAATTTATAATGCATTTAAAATAAATGAATTAAAACACACTACTAAACATTTGATAAAATTGTATTTGTTCTTTAAAATCTAAAAACTTTCACAAATGATATTTTTTTAAATTTTTGTTTAAAAATACAAAATTATAAAGCAAAACGAACTAAGTTTGTAATTGGGTAGGGATGAAACCAAAACTCCCACAATATTATGAACTATATATATACTAAATAAGTATTTAATTTTTATTGACGTGGTCTTCTAACTAAAAAATCTATTTTTATCTACCAAATGTTACGAGGAACCACATTACATCAAATTTGGTAAATAAAAAGTAGATATGTGTCTAGTATAAAGCATTTCTCATTCATCTCTTGTTTTTTTTTTTTTTTTATGTAAATTCATCATTAAATTTGTGGAACTCACATGTGAGCCCACATATTTAATGGTAGATTTGGTCATCTCTTATACGAAAATAGACAAAAATTAACAAAAGATGGAAACTAAACATTTCTTTTTATATATAGATCAATGTAATTAAGAGGTTCAATTTTTTAAAAATAAAAAATGGTATGGTCTTGTCTTGTTAGAAAAGTACTAGACAGCCAAGCAAATGAACCTTGAAAAATTTCTAAATTGACGTGGCAAGGGTTTTTAAATTTTTTAAAAAAAAATACAATTTTTTCTCTCTTTTCTGCCACTCACAACCTGCCACATCAACTTAAATTTTTCTTAATTCATTTGTTTGATTCTTAGCAATTTTCGTCTTGCTGAGGTTTAAATGTGTATTCTATTATGTTAATAGATAATAGCTCATTGGTGCCAGGTAGCTTTATTGGACAAACAATGACATTGGGCGGGCCTGCGGGGTGTGCAAGGATGCGTGAAGTGCGAACCCATTTTCACGCTAGTAGACTGTGAATGGTCCCATTCTAAGAAGTTTCTCAAATTTTTATATAATTTTTTATTTCGGGCGATGCTAGTTAATAGACGCAACATATTTATATATTAACTAACAAGTTACGATGGTATACTAAAATTCTATTATAAAGGTGAAATAGCGGTTGCGGTTAGTAGTTAGTGGCTAAAACCGCTAACTGCAACCACCTAGGTGGTTAGTAATTTTTACTAACCGCCTCTGTTAACCAAATAGCAGTTAACCGCCCGATTAGTGGTTAACCGCTTTGAGATAATCGTTTTTTTTTAACCGCTTTTTTGGGCTTTTTTTTGGGACCTATTTTGGGCTGATTTTGGACCGGTTTTGAGCTCACTTTAAACATTTTGTTTTGCTCATTTTAAACTTCTTCTCTTTTTTTTTTCTTTTCTTTTTTTTCTTTTCTTTTTTTTTGGCCTTTTCATGGCCATTTAACGGCTAAAATTCTTGCTCTCACCGGAAATCTTGATGCGCCCCGCAAATCTACGTGTATATTAATGCTTAAATATCACTTCGCCTTGGCTGGATTTCTAAAACCCACTAACCGCTAACCGCAACCGCCTAGGCGATTAGCGGTTTTTACTAATCGCTTTCAAAGCGATTCGGCGGTTATGGTTATAGCGGCTAGACGGTTTTAAATTTCACCCATAATCTACTATAGCAAATTAGCAATACTTAATGATATATGAACTATTTAGTACACTAACATATTATCATATTATCTTCATTGATATAAAATAAAGGGTTAAATTCATAGGTTTTAATGAGGGTAATTATATAATTTCATAGGTTTTAATGAGGGCAAAATTAGAATAGAGGGCGTCAAAATCCCATATGAGACGCAAATGAGATGATTTTCATCCAATTAGATAGAAATTAGTAACAGAGGATCTGAATTGAAAATTTTTTAAACATTAAGGGAGTGCATTGCCAATTTTTAAACATTGAGATTCGAATTGAAAAATCCATAAAACTTCAGGGGTGTAAAGTAAATTTTCTCCTAAAATAAATCTAGAGCAAAACGCTCCATATTACAATGCCAAAAATACAAGTTAAAAACTCTACAACCCCAACACTATCTATGACATACTACTATGATCCTAGTATCTCACATTACTTAAGTCTAATCCTAATCATGTGTATATAAGTTCTTGGACACCCTTCCCTTGTAAGCCGGTTTTCAAGGGTAAGTTCTATCCAAGGTTTGTAACATTTTGTATCAAAGCTAATCATCATGTCAAGGTGTTCGAGTCACGGAGGAGGTGACTTATGGGCTAAATTAAAATACTAATAAGTGAGTGAAGCCGCCAAAAGAGAAATGACTATCATCGAGTCAGTGTTAATAGAGTGGGCCACCATGGATGTTGGCCATGAAAACGTTGTGGTATATTACGATCCTAGTGTCCCACATAGCTTAAGTCTAATCTTAACTATATGTATATAAGCTCTTAGGCACCCTTCCCTTGGAAGCCGGTTTTCAATGGTGAGTTCTATCTAAGATTTGTATCATTTAAACACATACCCAATAGCCTCTAGGGCTATTACAGAACAACACCTTAAAAAATGTCATCGTCACAATCAGTATATAGATTTGCAACATAAACTGGCGAATCACATCTCTTGTTGTTGTCACTTTCATCAATGACAATTCTTCCATAAACTTGATAACTCATCCGTCATCACACGTCGCTGACAGGTTGACTCATGGGACCCACGCGCTAGCACGTGGCCAGTAGAATGATTCATGAAGGCTAGCGGCTGAAAGAAGGGGTGGCCGACAAGCACAGTGAGCGATGGAGAAAGCCGGATTTGATTCTGAAAAAAATAGATCTAGAGACCCCATCTGATCCGGTGGGATGGCGGTGCGCAGAATGTGATAAGCCGGTAGAGAGTTTGGACAGCAACAAAGCAGAAAAGAAGAGAAAGGAAGAGTGGGGGAGGAGGAAGGTTTCCCTCCTCCCCTACTACCACCTAGGGTTTTCCTATTTTTTTCATATGTTATTATATTAACATACTACTATACTAGTAAATACTAAATAGTATATTCATATTAAACATATAGCATGTGTATTATAGTGGAGCCAAGCTTACATGAGTTATGTTTGTGTGTGCACGTGCATGGATGCATGTATAAAGATATATGAACAAGCTAATGAATCAAGCTGAACTTATACGAGCTATGTTCATTAACATTACTCGAATGAGTTAAGTTTATATGAATATGTCTTATTTAATAATCAAATTTAATTTTGTGTTCACAAACTACTCGTATATTAAAGGAGAAATTTCACAACTCCTCTAAACTTTCATCACATTTGCAACTATTACTACTCTAAACTTCAAAAACTTTCAATTTAATGTATTTATCTTTCAATTTATTTTTAATTTCACCAATCCGTTAGAATGTTCTATCAAAATTTATAAAATACCCATCTTTTTCAAAAATAAAAAATAAAAAATTGTGTGATGGTGATGTGTGATTGTTTTATTACTTTTGATGGTTTGAGATTATTATTGTTTCATAATTTTATTTTATATAAATATAATTAGGCCTTGTTTGGCTTGGCATGTTTTTTGTTTTGTTTTCAAATTCATATTTTTTGATTTTGTAAACAGATTTGGCACAAATTTACAAACTCAAAATTTTGCCCAATGTTCTAAAAATCACACAACATATATGTATCGGATTCTTAAAAAATCTAAAACAAGAATGAAATTTGGCACATCCAAACAACACATCTGCATCGGTTTCTTAAAAAATCCAAAACAAAAATGAAATTTGGCCCATCGTATTTGCATTGGGATTGGGACTGCAATCCCTTTTCAGTTAAGGCATGAATTTGCTTACACAGGTTCTCAATTGGAGGTGGAGGCGAGATGCTCCAACCCAAAATTTATGGGATGCAAAGGAATTTCAATATCAACCAATTATATTAAGTTGAATCCAGAGTTTGTATAAATGCACTTTCAAATATGCACAGATTATGGATTTGTAAATTAAAATAGATACTCGATTATTTTATAATAATAAAACAATTACTTTTTATTAACGAATAAAATGTAATTATAAGCCTTGCATTCTGCATATTCATGCAATGCTGAGGCTTATGTGAAGTCACCACCAATCATCAAAATCTAGATATCATCACTCAAATATCTAACTCCTTTATTGCCTCACTATTTTTTTTTTCTTTTAAAAAAAAAAAAAACCTATTTTATTGCCCGCCTAAATGCCTAGTCTTTTGAAAATACTAAGAGACTATCATAAATTTAGATAGTTAGTAAATGTAGAAAATCATGAGTTTGGTGGTTTATTCACATGTGTTTTTTTTTTTTTTTTTTGTTCCCAAGAGGTAGTTTAATCGGCTGGGACTACACTTAATGAAGCGGAAGTCACTTGTTCGAATCTCACTCCCTCTATTGTGCGACATGTCAAAAAAAAAAAAAAAACATGTCAATTTATAGACCCACGCAACATGTCAATTTATAGTCACGATATTTATTATATCCAATTAAATTCAACAATTTTTAAATTGTACATTTAATCTAAAAGATGTCCCAATGCACCATGCACCATGATCTTTTGACTCTAAGAGATAAGAGACAATGGTAAATATATATATATATATAATGGGAACAATTGCTCCAAATAGTTTAGTCTCTCATTCTACGTTTCCTATATCATGTAGTTTTTTTTTTTGAATATCTAGGGGATATTTTATCATAGATATTGATAATTGAGCATCTGGAATTATAATATTTGTACCTAATATGACAATAATATTAAAATATTTTTAAAAATAACATATTGATAATAATAGCTTCGAAGAGGGTGATGCAAAAGTTTGACTACATATTGGTCAAATAAGCACTTGCCACTTGTATCTGGATACTTGTGTGAAACCATACCATCAAGAGTCCATTTCCCATTCAATATATTGCTTTTAATGCTAAGGTCCATCGATTAGACAAAGAAATTTAAATATAATATTACAAAAAGCTTAAATATAATAATACTACACTTATATTGCATGATATTATTCTCTAAGCCAACTTGTCAATTTTAGGTTTGTAGGCTATAATTTCTCAAAGAGAAATTTCACTCTTATATTCTTAATTGCACACTTTTTAACCTATTATTAAAAATGACCATTAAATTTAGAATTCAATAGTTATTTTTACCGCCACGTCAAATTTAGAATTTGGAATGTCGAAGGGATTTGAGCTCAACGCACACGTGGATAAGTACTCCGTATTTGCTCAAATTTTCTAATTTATGTGAAAGGAGAGTATATCTTTAACCAAGGCTTTCAAGCTTTTACTTATAGATTATGCGCGATCTTTGAGCCTTCGTTACTTTTAAGGTTTTTGCTCAAAAAAATTTAATATTTAAGAAATTAAATTATAATTTATCTCAAAAACTTACTACAGTAAAAATTTATAAATTAAATTATTTAATTAATATTTTAAGACAAACTCTCTTTCAATAGTTGGTGCTAGCAAAATTATCAAGCCCCATAATTTGTTTTAGGATGGGTATTATAGAGCGTATAGAAATCTTATAGATGCTACTGAGGGGTTGGAAGAGTTTTGTGCCCCTAGAACGTCATGGATGGTTGTGATTTTCAAGTACAATATTTCACGTTCATTTGTGGTGGATGGTAGGGGACTCTTTAATGACTATAGGATCTTTCTTTATTATATTAATTATTTCTTTATTCCATTTCAAATTTAGAATATTAAACCTTTTTTTTTTTCGCTTGTGGATTTATTCAAATGCACCCCGATTTTCCTATAAAAAAAAAAATGCACCCCGATTAATTTCCTTATTCTTTTTCTAAAAAAATTTAAATATAATTTTTATTCTTCTAATGATTTATTAATTATTTCTTTATTCTTTCATTTTCTCCAACATCGCCAAACTCAGCCTCTAGATCCCTGCAAGACCGCTATCGCTTTGAGCCTAGCCAAGTTGCTCGGCCTCAAGACCCCATTTGTTAGTAGGAAGCTCTTCTCATCGCGTCTTTGCGAGGCCATTGACGCGCACATCAAGGAGGAGACCAAAGTTGTTGAGTGTAGAGAAGATGACAAAGAGTGTTAAGACAATCGAGTGTTGGAGAAGGAGAAGGAGAAGGTGCAAAGTAGAAACGTGTTGGAAGGAAAGAACTTTCGTGAGAGAGAGAGAGAGAGAGGCGCATGTGGCATTTTATATGAGAGCTACATGATAAGTTTTAAACAACAAAATTTGATAGCGGAATTTAATTGTTTAGTGACTAACATATTACATCAATTTATAAGAAATTGATAGTAAAAATTGCAATACTTTTAACTACACTTTACAGACATAAACATTCATTATTTTAGCATGATAGTTCTTTTTTTTTTGGAAAAAGTACTTCATTCAATAAAGGATCAACAGATCAAAAGATCAAACTAATCAAAAGGGGGGAAAGACACCTTCCCTGCTTACAATACCACAGATTGGTGGAGACTCCTCCAGCTAGGTGGAATCTGTGATATGGGTTGTTGCTAACTTTGCTAACTCGTGTGCTGTCACATTTGCCTCCCTTGGCACATGCATAAATGACGCATACTCCAAAGAGTTTAGTTCAACTTGGATACCTTCCACAAAATGACCGTAGCAACTATTACAAGGACGAGCATCATTTACTGCTTGGACAACCAGCTTTGCATCCCCTTCAAAAATAATCTGGTTATAGCCTAGTTCCTTGTCCAGCATCTAGGGCTGTTAAGTGAGCGAAGCGTCTCGCGAGCAAGCTCGGGCTCGGCTCATGCTCGACTCGAATATTAAATGAAGCATTTCATGAACACAAATTCTGGCTCGAATATTAAACGAAGCAAGCTCGGCTCGACTCAGCTAAGCTCGTGAACAGCTCGTATAAGCTCGAGTGTGTGTATATATATATATATATATATATATATAAAAACTAAGTAATAGATAATTAATTATAAATCTCATAATTATTAAAACCTTAAAATTGCATTTATATTTAAGCGTTAGAGAATGAAAAATTCTAGACCCTTCGTGATGAAAGAGAAAGAGAGAGCAATCATTAAAAAGACCTCGATTCAATTAGAGCAGATCCAAACGAAAGGAAGAAGAATCAAGCAGAAATTATTGAGGAAGATTGCGAAAGGCATAAACTATTGATGAATCAAACAGACCAAAACACTATCACTACATGTCTGGTGAGTGAGAGTGAGAGAGTGGGAAATAAGAGTTCAGGTGGAAGATCCATTGTGACTGGTGAGGGGGATTGAGAGAGAGACGTTAAAAAAATATTTTTTTTGTAAGGGGCGTTGTCTCAATGCAGTCTAAATGCAACCTGTTAACTTGTCCCACATTGTTAAGAAAATATCAATCTCCAAGTTTGCTTATCTATAAAAGGATGCATATCCTCTCTCTTTAAAACCAAATGCCTTGCTGTATTGACTTAGGCTCCATACTCAACTAGCCAGACTAAGTAAATACTCATATGCAAACTAACTTCTTAAGCCGTTTAAGAGTACTTGAAGTTAAAAAAAAAAATTTAAAACAAAAACATTAAATATAAGAGCCAGCTCTCGGCTCGACTTATTATTAGCTCGAGCTCAATTTTTTTGGCTCGCCCTTGAGCTCGAGTAAAATTTAAACGAGCCAAGCTTGAACAAGGGAAGCTCGCTCAAGCTCGGCTCGTTTACACCCCTACCAGCATCACAGCGTAGAAAGCAGCTAATGCTTCAGCTGTTGTGGGGTCAACTGTAGCTTCCTTCGTGATGCTTCGGCCAACTAGGAATCTCCCCATGGTGCTTCGAGCGATGCACCCCAGACGAATTCTCCCATGCTTTTTATCCACCGCTGCATCCCAGTTAATTTTAACCATATTCTCAGGAGGCGGTCGCCACTTGCTTGTTGTTTCTCCCTGACCTTGATGGCTTTCCATTTCTTCCCTCATGTTTGCTCTTTGGAAATCATCTAAGGCCTCAATTGATTCTCGCATGAGTTGGTTGGGAGGAACGGAAGCTTCGCCGTGAACCACACCATTTCTACGTAGCCATATACGTCTGGCTGCCACTACAAATAACTCCAATTCCTTATGCTCACTCCACTCTAGAAGGTTCTCAAACACAATAAGAAAATCGATCCCACATAGCATCCTCTTTGGAACTTAACATTATTTGCAGCAGGACAGCTCCAGAGAGTGTGTTCCACCGACTAACCTCAGATTCACAAATAGAGCATGCTTTATTTTGGACCACTCCCCTTCGCCATAGGTTAACTTTGGTAGGCAGAAGATTATTAAAGGTCCTCCACAAAAACATCATGACCATATTGGGGACATGCAACTACTAGCACACCTTCCACACCTCCTTCTTATAATACAATTCCAATCCTTCACTGTTCATACATGTTGCTTTCTCCATCTCCATATGGTACGCACTCCTAACCAAGAAAACTCCATTTGGAGTGCATCTCCATATAAGTCGATCCCACAACTGGAGGAGGCTTAGTGGGGAACCAACCGTCTTTTGCTTGGAGGAGTATGATGGTAGCTCATTCGGTCCTTAGGCAGGGGCTCATTTGGAGGGTGGGCAATGGAAGTGATATCAAAGTGTGGGGTGATCGGTGGATCCCATCTCTGGTTACCTACATGGTGTAGTCTTCGAGAGTCTTATTGGATGAGGATGCTCGGGTTGCTGATTTAATAGACCAAGATACGAAGACTTGGAATGGTGACCTAATTGCTACAATTTTTCATGAAGATGAGGCAAAGGTGATCAAGGGTATCCCACTAAGAGGTGACAGTACTCCTCCAAGCAAAAGACTACACCATGTAGCTCCCTTTTTGGCTTACCCATTGGTTAAATTGGTAGATATTGAATCATTTACTGATGATTTATGCTGGGTCTTTGTTTTATATAGCTGATTGGGGTGTTCTTGTTAGTTGAAGTAGTTTTATTTTTTAATTTTCTTGATGTTGGCAGATTTATGAAAGGTAAATTTTGGGTGTTTAGTTGGGTCGCCTGATAGATTATCGGTAGAGGAGTTGGGTCTTGGTATTCTCTGTATTGGCCGAAATTGGAGCAAATTTGGGGTCTTTTGTTTTAGATTTTTAGAGAGGTTATTTCTGCCAAGTTGTTTAATACTACTTGTTATTTGAATATTGCAAATGCTTTTTCTAACATTGTTTGTATGATTTTCTAATTGAAGCTTTGCCAAGGAACACAAGAAGAAAAAACACAAGAAGACACAAATGATGTATTGTCACCTCTTATTCAGTTTGAGATTTAAGAGCTCGTGGAATCTCATTTTTTTGTGGAAGTTATGTAATCTCATTTGTTGCGACCTTGTTGAATAAGATGAAAATATTTTGCTTTTGTCTAGCAATTGATGTGCATAGAAATATGCAGGAAAATGGCGATTAACTCTTATTATTCATGACTATGGGCAGCATATACATCAAGTCCTCTTGCCTGTGTTCAAACTGAATTTTTGCATTAATTCTTTCAGCAATGAGAGAGGGACAGAAGTATAGGAAGCAAAAAAAACCCCAATCCATCAAAATCAGCTGCCTCGCCATCAAACAGAGAAAATCCAAAACAATTGACACTCTTTGGTAGCAAATGAAGGTGGTGACAAGGGGAAAAAAAATTGAATTTTTCTTCACTGGGAAACAGAACTCAGGATTTCAATTTCATGATTTCATTCAATTCCTCAGTTTTTCACAAAAACCAGCCAGCATAAGTGTATATCTAATACAATCAGAACCAACCAAAAAAAAAAATCAACAAGCTCCTTGCAAGAGTAGCATGAATGGCAAAAACAACACACTTCATTATTAACCAAAAATAAAAAAATAAATAAAATAAACTACACCAAAAACCTGTGAATCTCAATTTCAACCTCCATCCACAATGTATCTTCCAAATCAAACATGTTAAAAATGAGATTTCTCATACCAAATGTAATATGTTCATAATGAAGTATTACATTACTAACAATTCACTATTATTGAAAATAGCAACAACAAAAAAAATAGCAATTTACATGGATTGAGTATTACTGGAACTAGTGTCTATTTCCACAATTGGATACAATAGTAGAAAAAGGTGCTAAAAACATCTGGCTTGGAAGGGAGTTGAGCAATTCTTTCAGTAATTTTCATGTCTTTAGGAAGAACAGAACATAACCCCTTCTTATGATTGCGCAAGCCTTCGTTGGAATCTTCTTGAAAATGAGTCTGAGAAATTCACAAAGATTGAGTTATAACTATTAGAACACTTCAGATATTATATAACCAGTGTTCAAACAGTCAATGTGCACATTAAATTAGAGACATAAAAACAAACACATGGGGGAAAGAGAGACAAAAACAGAACATGCAGGCATAGAAACAAACATAATGCATGTTTACTCAGTCTTAATGATTACTCAATCTGAAATTATAAATTTTGACATAATAAATGTATAAACCTGTCTAATTTAACTCCCATGAGATAAAAGAGTAATAGCAAATAAGAGCTAGCTCGTGAGGAGGTCTACGACACAAATATTGTAAAACAAAAACTTCATAAAAATGTGTGTTTATATGTACAAATATGGTAAAACCACAATGTAAAACCAAACAAAGCCAACCTCAATGACCTCGGTCGTACGCACTGCCAAGTGAGTCATTAAGTTATATGTAGCACAAAAAATGATCTTATTACATGAAAATGAAGAACTCAAGACCAACTAGTGAAAATCAAAGTCTTAAAGAAGCCCTAGAGAAGCAACTACACACCCCATATAAAACAAAAAATCATTATACCATCTCCCAGTAACAAATACGTACTCTAAATTAAACAAAACCAACAAACTCATACCACCATCTGTAGGAAAAAAATAAAAAATAAAAGCAAACCATCAAACACATCAGCTACAAAACAAACATGTAAAACAATAATCAAAAATGCAAATGCCAAACAATAGTCAAACAGAATGTCGAAAAGAAACGAAAATCAGTTACTAGAGGGAATTAAAATCGAGAAACGAAAAGAATAGAGAAAAAAAGCTTACCTTTTTTGGTGGCCCGGCTCGTTGGTCGGAAGCAGGAGTGTGATGAAGGGAGGAGAGGGAGGGAAAATGACGGTGGCAGAGGGAGGAGGTCGTGGGTTGTCTAGGATGACTTGACGACGGTGGGAGGGGGACAAGCTCATCTGAGTGCTTGGTTTTCGGTGGGTGGCTTGTTGGAGGTGCTTCTGCATGCCGATGGGTGGCGACCAGTGGTGGGGAGGGAGAAGATGAAGACGAGGGATTTAGGAATTTTGAAATTTTTAGGAAAAATAGAGGTTTATAAGCGGGAGGGAAGGACACCAATTTTCTGATTTTTTTTTAAAGGTCTAACGTGGCGTTACTGACTGGACCAAGCCACATCAGCAGAGAGGGACGCTGGAGGGACAAGGGAGCGCTACGTAGAATTACTCTCTATACGATGTTATAGCACAATCCAAAATCATAGCTCAAAAAACCCAAAAAAAAGAAAAAAAGAAAAAAATACAAGAATCATTCCCAAAAGGTACAAATGAAAACACAAATTAAAAACAGAGTATTCTAAACAAAAATTAAAAAACCCAGATAGTTTTAGACAAAGTGAATTTATTTCTATTAAACTTCCGAGCATAATACCCAAAACAAATTTGATGAAGGAGTCGAAGGACCAAACCTGGTTGATGAAAACACATGACCGTTAGATCACCACCGCGCAAACCCATGACATTCTGACGTTGCAGAACAGCGCACGGTGCAACTCATGACCACGACCACGAGAGAGCTGAGAGTGAGACTGAGAGAGTGAGAGGGGCGTGCAAGAGAGTCAGAGTGCAGAGGG
The DNA here is from genome assembly GCF_901000735.1 of Corylus avellana. Taxonomy (NCBI): domain Eukaryota; kingdom Viridiplantae; phylum Streptophyta; class Magnoliopsida; order Fagales; family Betulaceae; genus Corylus; species Corylus avellana. The sequence goes on along the minus strand of NC_081550.1, from coordinate 16,511,258 downwards.
CAGCAGTTTTGATTTAGGGTTAGGGAAAAAGAGAGAAAGATAGGTATATATGCCTTAACAAAATGACGTCGTTTTGTTTTCTATAAATTGTATATTAGAAAAATGAAAAATTGAGAATTACATTTATACCCCATTATCGGTTTCTTATCGAGTATATTGAAAACCGATAACCAAATCTTAACCGACCGATTACAAATCGATAAGATAATTAGTATAAACATTTTAATCGATTACTGACCGATATCTTTCGGTTGCGGTTAATATCGGTTCAGTCCAAATCGATAAGCAGTCGGTAATCGATAATCAATTAATTTGCCCACCCCTAGTTGTGCATATTCGGCTAGCCCCATCTACAATTTGTGTAATCCAGTTACCACGCTGCCTTTGCCGAACACACACATGAAAAAACATTGTGTTGCGATCCTTATCCCATAGCCACTCCATCTTGGCCACTATTGCTTCTGCCTTCCACATCAAAATCAGTATCCCACTACGCCCCACACTATCCACCACGAACATATAATCAAAGCCCAATTTTATTCACACAAAGTCACATTTTTTATTCATCATTTTGGTTTCCATAAGGAAAACCAAAAGGGGTCTCTTTTCCTTTACCATCTGGTGGAGGTCTCAAATTGTCCAAGGGTTCCAAAGCCCTTGGCAGTTCCAACTTAAAATTCTCATTGCAGCTGGCGGGGCTATACCACAACCTTCGCCTGTTCATTTCTACACTGCTTGGTATGTTGTACACAAGCCTTCACCTGTTTTCTGCTAGACTTCTTTTGTTGCGCTTCCTCCAGTTGTGTTTGTCTTCTAGTCGGTGTGAACTCCTCATCCAGATCCTCCCATCCACTCCATTTCTCTCCCACATAAGGCGGACTTCATGTCCAACATATTTTTGAGTTGGAGTAATGTGGAGACTTGGTGCATTGCTCGAGCGGGAAGGGGCCAGCTCACCTATATGGTTATTATGGCGAGCCTCAGCAGCCTCCACGTGGCCCGGACCCAGAGATGTGGGCTTAGTTAGTCATGCTTCATTTTAAAAAATTCCTTTGTCTTTCTCCATCCTACCCCTCCTTTATTGTGTCCCATTGAGCCACGTAGATACTTGACGAGCCCCCCATATCACGTTCCTTTTCTTACATTTAATAGCTGATATCTTCTTCGTTGGGCCAGAATCTCATCTTCTCCTGATTCCAAATATGTGCTTGCTGTGAATTGCGCCCCACCAGTATTCTCAGCATGATTCTCTGCATGACTCTTACTTGCTTCCAAAATCAAATGCCCAGAGTCTCCACTTCCCTTATCAATGCCATGTAGGGTTTCATTGTTACCAAAACTTTATGCAACCTCCATAGAACCAAAACTGCCCTCCCCCCCGTACGCCGATGAGGTTGAAGTTACCCTAGTCTGGCCACCTTGTTAGGCCCCGCCACCACCATCATCACCACCATGCTTTCTTCCAAGTCCATTGCTTGATTCTTCACCCTCATATTTGTTCTTTGATTCTCTATGCCAACCACCCCCGGTAAGCGTGTTTAGGGATTACCGCACCACCACCAAACGATCCTCCTTCTCACCCTTGAAGTTCCGGCCTTCCCCTTCTACGCCACCAGCACCATGGTGGATAACTCCACACTTGAAACAAAACTTTGGTATATTTTCGTATCGAAACGCCACCTAAGTTGTTTTTTCTTTTAGCCTCAGCATTCTCCCACGCGACAGAGGTTTGGTCAAGTCTAGCCGGATTCTTACCCATAGGTATTCTCCCCACCCAACGCCATTGTCAGTAACATCCACCTCCTCTACTTCCCCCACCGTTGCACCTACCTGTTGCCTAGTCTCCATACTCATGCAAGCAAGTGGGAGATTGAACATGCGAACCCAGAACGCCGCTTTCTCAAACTCCAACTGGTTGGGCGGGGTTAGCCCATCAAAATCAGCCTGGATACGAGGTCACCATCAAACGTCCATGGAGGCCCCTCAAGAACCCTAGATTTATCCCATAAATTCTCAAACTCAATAAGAAATAGGTTCATCCCCATAACCTTAAAAGATACCAACCCGTTGGGTGCCAAGCCTGAATCAGTGGTGTTTTGATGATATCCTTGCTTACCGATCTATCTGCCAGAAGTTTTCTTACAAGACAGGATGGGCCCCGTGACGCCAAGGGATCAGTCACTGTTTCATCAATATCCACCCTCACACATTCCTCCTCCAACAGATTAAAACTTCCCCACATCTTTGTGAGGTCCTCCGCCATATTACCCATAGTCAATCGATTCTTTATCGATCACGCAGTAGCAGGTCACTTGCACTCCAATAAGGAGATCCAAGCTTCACCTGTGGGTTCCGGTAGGGGACTCATATAGAAGATGAGACTTTTTACTTAACTAACAAAAGCATGATAGTTCCTAATTTTATTAGAGTAGTTGAAATCAATGATGAATTATTTGATGAGTATGGTCAAGACTATTTAATAGCACATTAGAGCACTCACAATAGAGGAGCTAAATGATACTTTTATCTAAAATGGCTAATCAGATTTGTAAAAAAAATCCCACATTGGATTAGCAAAAAAAAAATGCCAAATGGATATTTTATAGGATTAGCCAAAAAAATAATGCTACATGTAGCGGCACTATTCATGGGAGCCATTTTATTTTCTCATATTATTTCTTTTCCACATCTCTCTCTTCTCCCAAAATTTTCTTATACTATTTCTCTATGCAAATCTCTTTTTTCCAAAAAGTTGAAAAATAGGATCTTTAAGAAAACTACCATCCTTATAAAAAATAAAAATAAATAAAATGGTTAAATACTAAATACCGCCTGGGGTTTCATTACTTTATTTTTCTCTCATAGAATTTGATTTTTATCACATGAAGTCCATGTGGTTTTGATACTAGACCAAACTAGTCTTTCTGTCAGTTGACCGTCAATTGACTTAACGGAAATCCACGTGAACCAATCAAATGTTGACACGTGGTATTTACTTTTTTTAATTTTTTTAAAAAAATTATTTAAAAAAAAAAAAATTGGGGGTGGCTCAGCCCTTGGCCACCCCCTTTGGCCATGGGAGTGGCTCGGCCACCCCCAATTTTTATTTTTTTTTTTAAATTTTTTTAAAATTTTTTAAAATACATTTTAAAAAAAAAATTAAGTAAGTGCCACGTGTCAACATTTGATTGGTCCACGTGGATTTCCGTTAAGTCAACTAACGGTCAATTGACAGAATGACTAGTTTGGTCTATTGTCAAAACCACAGGGACCTCCTGTGATAAAAATCAAACCCTAAGGAGGAAAAAATAAAGTAATGAAACCCCATGGAGTATTTAGTATTTAACCCTAAATAAAATAGATAATCAGATGTATGATGTCTTTTAAAACTCATTAGTTTAACTAGATAAAGTGGATTTTGATTAGTCATTTTGTATAAAAATATACATAAATCACTATGAATGCATGAAAATAGGGGGAATGAGGCAAGTCCTAGTGAAATAGCTAATCCAAAAAACTGCTTTTCCAATTCATTCAAAGCAAATTGATCAGAAAAAATTTAAAAAAAAAGAGTAAAAAAACAATTCCCAAAAAAATTCCCTAACTAGTTGAGCTCATCCCTATCTTCTTTAGTCAAAATTTAGTTAAAGAATGGTACGCTAGCTTTTTGCTTTGTTGTCATTTCATAAGGACACTGATTAAATTATTAATTTCATATACT
>NC_081550.1:16500028-16507417 GCF_901000735.1 Corylus avellana | reverse complement strand
TTAGTGCTCGAATTACATTTTATTTTACCTTTCAGGATTTGTATCATGTGACTTAATTCATTATATTTTTAGTTTTTCATGCTTTAGTGAATTGAAATGTAAAAGGGGACGAGTCTTTCCATTTTTTTTATTGGAGGTGCGTAATCAACTGCTAATTGAAGGAGGAACTTTAGAATAGAGAGTATTCAGTTCATGATTAGGATATCTTCTCATAAATCTTAGAGCCACAAATGAGATATGTATCCCATTAATTAAAAAAATAAAAAATAATTTAAAATTAAAAAAATAAATTAATAATAATAATAATAAAAAAAAAAGGTGGCTGACCACTTGGCCATAGGGGGTGGCTCTTTTATTATTTTAAATCCTAAATAATATTTTTTTTATTAGTGGGACACGTGTCCCATTTGTGGGAGAAGAAATCCTAGTCATAAACTGGATACTCTCTAGTCCATTTTCGACTGGAGAGGATCCGAATCCATTGAAGGGAGGCATTCTTGATTGATTCCGCACCGTTTGGCAAAAGTTTGTTATGATTCATCCAAAAAATTTAACTCCCAACATTTTTATTTTTTACATCACATCAATAACCTTTTATTACTATTCAAATAAAAAAATCACTACAAAACAAAAAAATTTCACTTTTCCATATCAAATATTCTTTTTTTTTTTTTTAATTTTTTTAATTTTTTTTACATCAATCAATTTTTGCTACGGTTCTTGTCCACTAATGTCCAATGCCAAACAGAGTGTTGGATAAAATGTTGGTTGAGGTGATGCATTGAGAGTCTGTTTGAGATTTTGTGTTAGAGAGTTTAAAAGATATTTTTATTATTTTAAAAATTGTGTCAAACAAAAGTTGGCATGTTTAGTAAAAAATTTCAAAAGCACTTTTTTTTTTACTTTTTAACTCTATGATATAAACGTATCTTTGATAAAAGCTTAAAAATGAAGTTTTTTTTTTTTTTTTTTTTTTAAATAATAATAATAATAATAATTTTTGACTTTAAAAGCTTTGTTTCTCAATGCAATCCCAAACATGCTCCGAGTGCGTTTGATACTACGATTTTGCAAATCAAAAGTGCGATTAAATTAGAAGGCGGAAAGAGCAAACCCTAGCCTCCTTCCAGTGCGATCCATAAGGGAGGAAGGATGGTTTCTTCCATCCTTCTTCCCTCCCCCTTTTTCCTTGTTTTTGTTTTAGATTTTGTTTAGACTCCAGCAGTAGCGCCCAGTCTCCTCCACCGCACTGCTTTAGCCATCTACTCCACCTCACCATTTGTTGTCCTCCCCGATCTTTTAGCTTTGTCAATTTCTGCAAGGGTTCTTAGATTAGCTTTTTCCAAAGCAGATCTATGTTTTCGCCGCCGGTCCAAGTCTTTTACATTTCATTGCACATTCTTCACATGTGCCAATGAGTCCTGTAGACAACAGATGTTTTCCTTCCGATCGGACACGACGGTTGTGGTTTGAATGTGCCGGAGTGTGGATCTCGTGAATCTCATGCGCTTTTGTGTGAACATGCCTCTGTTGTTTGTGGTTTTTTGTTTGTTTACGTTGTTCTGGCTTTCGAGTTGAGGATGAATAATTTTCGGTGCGAGGGCTTATCTCTCAAGGCCGATTAAATAAACTACTTTTGTTGTAGGGATATGATCAACCCATATCTTAGATCTAGTCTACCAAGAGCAGATCTATGCCATAAATGAAGTTTGTACATGGATGAGATCGGAGGTCATGGATACAATTTAATTGTTAGATTTTTCGATGTATGTACGACTTTGTAACCACATAGTTTTTGTCTATGCTCTTAAGAGCTTTATGCTCTGTGATGTAAGAGTTTTATACTCTAAATCTTTTATGGAATGAGAAGAGGTTTACTTATTAAAAAAAAGTGCGATTAAATTAAATTGTAGAAAATATATCATTGGATAAGTGCAATTTGGAAAATATGAAAAATATGCTTTTTTAAATTGCAAGCAAGAGAATATGTGTTTAAAAACACACTATTTAAAAGTTAATTTACGATATTAAAAGTCAAATTATAATTTTACTAAATTCTTAACTACATTTTAATTCACACATTTTGAAATTACAAAACCAATTGTATCGAGTCTCTGACTTGAGATTTCTCTCATGGGGGAATTTTGCGAGGCCGAAGGATTAAAGAAATTAGTTGTAATGGAGGTTATGGGTTTGGGTCGATTACAGAGCTTGCAATCTTAAATTGGGCCTTTTGCACAATTTATGGCTTCCTGACTCGGCATTCAGAGTGTTAGGCCTGGCGTTTATTCATACATTTTTTTTAAAAAAAAAATTTGCTGCCCTAAATTCAATTTTACATAGTTGCATTGTTAGCGTCTGATTAAGAGGTCCTTCCCATACTCTTAGGGGTGGACAAAACCTGCCCAAACCTAGATTACCCGATCCATCCGTTCACCCTGCTTCATCCCGCACAGACAAGATTTTAGCCTTAAATTTGCAGTACTGGGTTGGGTTTTCCTTACCCGTCACGGGACTTAGCGGGTTTTGGTTATAATTTTTTAAAATATTCGGGTACTTGCCCCGCTTCGCAAATCCTAAGATACTGCAGTTACTGTTTATTGAAATCGAGTATCGGGTACCAAATTGTTATACCCGAGGGGTGCGTGTTGGGTATAGAAAAACCCAAAAATCGCTCGAACTGACCGGTGCCCACCCATTAGGGCCCGTTTGGGAGTGCGATTTCAATAAATGTGATTTTAAAAAAAATATTTTTTTTTATCAATTGAGTATTTGGATAACATTAACATATAATTGCGGTTTCATGACCAAATGCCAATAAGGACATTTCTTTATAATAGTAAAATAACTAACATTGTCTATAAGCCTCCATTTTTAACACCTATGCAAACAAAAGTATGACTTATAATTTGACATGAACTTTGAGTTTTCTACTTAGGCAATTATATATTGCTATATTACTTATTTCTATATGCTTTTTTGTTTTTGTATTTTTTTTTTCTTGAAACATATTCCAAACAAACATATAATAAAAAATACAAGAACAATCCATCAAATTAAACTAATAATATTTATCAAATTTAACTGTTACATAATTCACCAATAATTTAAATTAGTACTTAATAACTGTTTATTACCCATTAAAATAATATATATAAAAAATTATCACTATTTATTACCCATTAAAATATATATATATATATAATCACCAAATGTTACAGTGCAATACCCATTAAAAAATAAAAATAAAAATTCATCACAAATTGTTATTGTACAGTATCTTTTAAAAAAATAATAATAATAATAAAAGAAGTCATAAAAAATCGTCACTGTGCATATCACTATGTCGTGCACAGACAGCACAATAACCTAAGAAAAATCATCATCTTGGTCATTGTACAGTATTTTTTTTTTAAGAAAAAGCCTCACACGGTTACTGTACACGGACTATCACATTACTGTGCGTGTACAGTGATCTATCACTGCATACTATGATGGAATGCAGATCATTATGCATGCATGGTAATCTAAAAAAAAATTTGAAAAAAAAAAAAATCACAACTTTACTTTGTAGAAATGGTCGAAGAACATAAACACATATATAAAAAAGCACAGTAATCATACAAACCACATAAAATAACACCGAACACCAAACAGTGCAAAGTTTTACAAAAGCAAAAGAGTTATACGGAGAGAAAGAAAATACTAAGGTGAGATTATTACCAGGTAGAGGGGCGGAGAGATGGACAACAGCAACGCACACTGCTACAGGGCGGAGAAAGGATGAACGAGACAAAGAGGATGAAGAAAAAAAAAGAGAAAATAAGGGTTTTAATATATTTTAGGGGGGTATTCTTGGTATTTTCTTTCATTCCCGCTCAATAAAAGGTAACTATTGCACTAAATATCTTTTTAATAGAAATCGTGATTTTGTTTTAAATTTGCACTTTTTCAAATAAGCACCCTCTAATCAGCTTATGGAAATCCCAGATTATTTTACGATTTTAAAATTTGCGTTTTTAAAATCACAATTCCAAACACCATAAAATTGCGATTTGGTTTAAAATCGCAGCTTCTTTTTTTAAAAACGCACCCTTAGTCTTGCATGCCACATGAATTGCCTTTGGGTATTTTATTAGGCTACTTAGGCAATCACTTAAGACTCTCACCCAATAAAATAAGTCTTCTGTATAGTAGGGGTACAAATACAACGACAGAAATTTCCTTCAAACCGATCCGAAGGAAATATCCTCAAACCCATGTAAAATAGTGCAAAGTGTCTGTAAACATTTAAAATTCACATTAAATTTAGTATAAATTAGTAAATTGCTATTAATGAGGTTAAAAATTTTAGGGTTAATAACTTTTTTGGTACCTCAATTTTCACTTTTTTATTTTTTTTCCCCTTAAGTTTTAAAACATGACAAATTTAGTACACAACTTATGGAAAAAGACAAAATCAATACCTCCGTTAGTTCTCCGTTAGTTCTGTCAGTCTCATTTAACAGAATTTTCACGTGTCGCTTTCAAAATATGTCATGTGTCCTAAAAAGTAAAAATAATTAATAATAATAATGATAAAAATAAAATAATAATTTTTTTTTTTTTAAAAAAAAAACCACGAGCTACCTTCTTCAGCTTTGTTCCTCTCTCTTTCCTCTTCCCTCTCCCCCTCACCAACGGGAGACGGCCGGCCACCGGATACCACCATAAATCTTTAACCATAAGTTTGCAGAATCATTTTCATTCTCATCCAAACAAGTACACAACCAACCACAATAAGCCAATTTTCCAAGAAAACCCAACATATTCTCAAATCTCAATTCAGCCACCTTACCAAGAACTACCCAGAATTCAGCCATGGCAAAGAACATAAAATCAAACCCAAAGATTAATCAACAACAAACTCAATCTTCGATACCCATTCGGCCAAGAATACCCAGAAAATCAACAAAGCACCCAAAACAATAAGAAACATAGCAAATCAACCCCTTAGGAAACCCAAAACAAGGCAAATCCACCGCAACCAAAACAAAACAATCAACCAACCAGCCAAAACACCACAAAAAAAAAAAAAAAAAAAAGACAAAACCCAACCTAGAAAATCAAACAAAATAACCCAAAATCAAGCCTCAACTTCAACCGGCTAAGACCCGCCTAGGTTACTGGCGTGGATGAGAGAGAAAGAGGTGACCCACCGGTGTTTTCCATCCATCCCATGTCAATCCAGTGGGGGGTGGAGTTTGGCCAGTTGGTGATGGGTTTTCCGTTACGTTCGCGGTATCTGGTGGCCAGCCATCTCCTGTTGGTGAGGAGAGGGAAGAGGAAAGAGAGAGGAACAAAGATGAAGAAGGCAGCTCGTGTGTTTTTTTTTTTCTAAAAAAAATTTAGGTTTAGTTTTTTTTTTTTTTTTTTAAAAAAAATATTATTATTATTATTATTTAATTATTTTTACTTTTTAGGACACGTGGCATATTTTGAAAGCGACACGTGGAAATTCTGTTAAATGAGACTGACGGAACTAACGGAGGTATTGATTTTATCTTTTCCCATAAGTTGGGTACTAAATTTGTCATGTTTTAAAACTTATGAGGAAAAAAATAAAAAAGTGAAAACTGAGGTACCAAAAAAGTTATTAACCAAAAATTTAAGGACAAAGTTTTCCTCCAAACTGGGTTGGAGGAATTTCCTTCAACTTACTCTATAAAAGTGACATGTGTCTCTTTTTTTAATAACATGTGAGATGCACATGAATTTTTTATAAAATTTATTCCAACTTTGTCCCTTCTATTAAAAAAACATATGCATCTCACATGTTCATGGGACACGTGTCACTTTTATAGATTAGATTGAAAGAAATTCCTCCAACCCAGTTTGGAGGAAAACTTTGTCCAAAATTTAATGTGTATTTTAAATATTTATAGACACTTGGCACAATTTTATATGAGTTGGAGGATATTTCCTCCATACCAATTTGGAAGAAATTTCTGTCACAAATACAATTAAGACATCTTCTATACAAAATGGTTTAAGGTTTTAATTATGGAAAAAAGATTATTTAATATCTCTAATTAAGACCCAATTATGATAACAAAATTTTTTTGTTGCCAATTGAAAGAAGAAAGAATTTAAAGCGCAAAATATTGAGACTTAGGGAGAAATGAACACAAATAGAAAGAAATGCCCAAATTATGGTAAAAATGATAGTCGACACTCTCTAATTAAGGGAAATAATTCAATACAAAAGATATTCAGACTTTAAAGAGAGAAAGAAGAAGAAAAATATTAAAAAAAAAAAAAATCTCAAATATAAAGTACGGCCTCAATTATACTACAAAGGTTAGTCAATGCTCTCTAATTAATAACTCAATTACGGTCAAATTATTTAGTTTCAAGAAATTAAACTCATTAGACTGATAGTTTGCGATGACGAAAAAAAAAAAAAGTCCTTTGAAAGTTTTCTTAAGTATGATATTTAGCTGACAGCACCTGCAGAGGTGATCCGCCAAGCCAAGGAACAAATGTACGTATTCGACGAAGCAGAAGCTGGGAGGATCAGGGGACATCTTCCACGAACGCTGCATGAAAACAATATGTGGCAAAAACCAGTCGAAGGTTTTCTTAAGCTGAATTGGGATGCATCCCTGGATGGGGCACATAGACCAATGGAGATTGGAATTGCAATAAGGAAAAGTGAGGGTATTTTGGTGGCGTCAATGAGTGCGGTTAAGGAGAATGTCACAGACCCAGGCACTGCTGAGGCTTTAGCAGCGTGGCAAGCGGCGGAGGTTTCTCAGAGGCTGGGTTTGAGGCGAGTGGTGTTAGAGGGGGATGAGTTGGCGGTCATCAATATTTTCAAAATGGACGAACCATGGCTAGGAAGCTATGGCCACATTTTACAAGATGCAAAACAAAGGCTTGGGCAATGTTTGTAGTGGCAGATTCATCATGTCTATCGTGCAGGAAATGGGGTGGCACATAGTCTTGCAAAACTGGCTCTTTCAATAGGCCAGGAGGTGGTATGGTTGGAAGATTTTCCACTATGTATTCAGGAATTGGTACTTTTTGAGCAAGGTTCGAATTAATCAATGAATTCAATTTTCTCAATATATATATATATATATATATATATATATATATATATATATATATATATATATGATATTTATTTGTTGGTTTGAATTTTTCTTAAAGCCAAAAGTTTTAAAATAAGTTTTAGAAATAAAAGAAGGTATTCAAATTGACGTACTATAATATATAAACATAAGATAATGCTAGACATTCCAAGGGATTCTTCTCAAAATACTTTTCAAATGATGTGGCAATCATTTTTTTCATTAAAAAATTTTCATTATCTCTCATTTGAAACTATTTTAAGGAAAAATAGTG
>NC_081550.1:16468726-16499928 GCF_901000735.1 Corylus avellana | reverse complement strand
ACATAAAGTTTTTCACACGTTCAGAGATCGAATGACCGAGATAACCCTATACCAACTTCTATTATGTAAAACATTTTTTAAGTGTATGGTTGGTATTGCATTTGAGAAATAGAATTTTCAAATAAAAAATGCTTTTTGGCAAAAGTTTTTTGGTTATTTTTAGACTTTTTGAACTCTTAAAAGAACTTTCATTTTTTTTTTTTTTTTATCAAACAGATACTTATTTCTTCAAATGAACTTTTTGAGTGTTAAATGCACTTTTAAACCTCTCAAACGCACACCCAAACAAACCATAAGATCTCTTTTGATTTGTGAAAGGTCTAGTTCATTGGAAAATAAATAGCTACTACAATGAATAGAATAGTTATTCCTATTCCTAAGTTTGGTAACAACAAACATACAAAAATTGGAGTTGAATCAAAATTACGAAAAACTCAATTTTTTTTTTTTGTTCGAACTCATTAGAAAAAGAAATAAATGGGTGGTTGACTACCTTGATAAGCAACAGGGGTGACCGTAGCCACCCCAAAATGCGACGGGGGTGGTGCGGCCACCTCCGACCTCTTTTGTGGGTGGCCAACCACTCCAATGACCACCCATTTTATTTTATTTTTTCATATTTTTTATTTATTTTTATTTTGTTTTTAGTTTAAATTTTTTTTTAAAAATTATATGGACATTTTTAAAAAATGTATTACATTCCTTACTGATTAGCTAAGCCACTCATTTTTTAGTGGCTTTGTTAATCCTATGTGTGTGAAATTAATAGTCTCATAAAAATAAACTATTTCTAAGAATAGTCTATTACCAAACAAAAGAATAGCTATATTAGTATTAGTTAGTGTATTGTAAAGATTTATTTCACAAACCAAAGGGACCTTAAGTTTACAAGATATCCGGAACTTAAAGGGTATTTTGGTCTTGCAACAAACGATCCACCACAAAAAGTTTCCAATTCTCTTTTGGTGGTGGACCATACCGTCTTTTTGCAAGGGTACTACAATTTTTTTATTTTTTTATTTTTTTATTTTTTGAGAATTGTTAATTATTACCTTCCCGGAGAGTATGGCGAACCCTCCACTCCAGACAATGCCCCAAGAGAGTTTTAGCATCTTGTATGACCTGTCCATAGCTACCCAACCAACCTTCATCCATTTTGAGAACATTTATGACTTCCAACGCATCCTCTTCTAAAACCACCTGTCTCAACCCCAACCTTCGTGTGATTTCAGCTGCATGCCACGCCGCTAAGGCTTCTGCAGTCCCAGGATCCGTGAGCATGGTCTTTGAAGCACACAACAAAGCTAGAAGAGTGCTATTAGAGTTTCGGACAGCCACCCCAATTCCAATACGCTGTCGTCTCGCATCTATGGAAGCGTCCCAATTAAGTTTGACAAATCCTTCCGGCGGCTTCTGCCAAGTATGGGCTGCGTGGTTTCGCAATGGTACTTGGGGCTTGCATCTTCCAGCCTCTGTCTTCTCAAAAGCAGAGATTTGTTCCTTTGCCCTGCGAATGACTTCAGCTGGTGCAAGCAGCGGCCTCCCAAAGACAAAAGCATTGCGCCTGAGCCAAATTTGGCGTGCCACAGTGACAAAAAACTGCAGTTCCTCCGGGTCCAAATAAGCCGACAGTTGCTCAAAAACACCTGCAAAAGCTTCGTCACAAATGGAGCTCTTCTGTAATTTCCAGCAGCTTTCCAACCAGACATCCCTTGCCGAACCACAACTCCATAGAATATGACCCAAAGTTTCAGGTTCCAATTCACAGATGGGGCACAAAAGGTCTCGAGTGATATTCCGAAATAGATTAAACTGAAATAGAACTGAACTGAAATAGATTAAACTGTTTCTCCTAATAATCTCTTGACCTTTCCTCCGTGTGCTTTCTTATCCGTCTTTTTCTTAATTTTCCACCTACCCAAAAGCTCGACCTTGTGATCCGGTTGTTCAAACCAATGTCAGCTGTCCAAATCCAAAACCATTAATATCCAACGGCCAAGTCAAAGTACTAGAACTTTCTCTTCCCCCACAAAGCCCCCATGGCTTCACCTCTATAAGCTCTCCCAGTCCCTGGCCTGTGCTCTACTCGTGCCACTCTCGGGCCTAGGGTTTCATTTCTCTATTTTTCTTTCTCTCATTTCTCGGATCACTCTCTCTGCTTCCAAGGTTTGTTCCCGCCAGCTTTCACGGATCTCAGAGACTCCGATCTATCCGCTTCTGTTTGGTTGTGCTGAGAACCGGTTCTTTCTTGTCGTAGACTAGTGAAAATGGTGAAGAAGTATCCATCTGTGAACGCTGAATACCATAAGGCCATCGAGAAGGCCAAGAGGAAGCTCATGGGCCTCATAGCTGAGAAGAACTGCGCTCCGATCATGCTGCGCCTCGCGTACAATCTCTCACTCTCTATAATATTTACCATGGAATTTGTGTTCTGCACCAAGGCTAAGCAGACCAACAAGACCTCTACGAATGCCAATAGGAGCTCAGAAATTGTTGACTCTCTGTGGATTTGTGTATTTAAGTGTGTAAAATGATGTGGTTGGTGCAGATTTCACTCTGCTGGGACCTTCGACGTGAAGACAAGGACCGGAGGTCCGTTCGGAACCATGAAGCAATCGGAGGAGCTCGGCCACGCCGCCAACAGTGGCCTCGACATTGCCGTCAGGCTCTTGGAGCCCATCAAGGAACAATTCCCCACCCTCTCCTACGCCGATTTCTACCAGGTAGGTTAATCCTTATTTATTTGCAGATTTAATTTTGATCCTCTTTTTTTTTTTTTTTTTTTTTTTTTTAATCGCTGTTTGATTGATTTTTTTTTTTAAAAAAAAAATTTGTTTTATCCTTTTTGATGCAGTTGGCTGGGGTTGTTGCTGTCGAAGTCGCCGGTGGGCCCGAGATCCCCTTCCACCCTGGGCGTGAGGCAAGTCCACTTTCATTTTTGGAATTTAATAATTAATTATTTATATATTTGTGTGTTATAGATTTGGATCTTCTGCCTGAAACGTGTAATTTTTTCTTCGCATCTGGTCGGTCTTGTGAATTATCGTGTTAAAGTTTCATGGTTTCGTTCATTGATTTTGTTTAATTGGCTAGACGATTGTCTGAAAGCTTGTTTGGATTGCGCTAAGAAATTTGAAAAATAATTTTTTACATTTTTTTTAAAACTATTTGTTATATAAAAAAATAAAAAGGTCAAAACACAATCTAGTTTTCGGAAAAAATGAAGTTTTTTATTTTAAAGAAAAGCTATTTATAGCAATTTTTTAGTTTCCAATATGTTTCGGCCGGCTATGCAGCGGAAATCATTGTCCCCTTCACTCTTGGCAAAAGAATCTTCTGAATGTACAGCGGGCGGCCAACTTTTTAATTTTTTAATTTTTTTTTTCTAAGAAAATCAGATGATACTTTCCAATAACATTTTCTTTTGTGCTTCATCTAGAGATTAAGATCGTGAGAAGTCAACATGCAATTTAGATGTGTTATTCTTGTATTAGATTCTTGTATATTAAATTGAATGTATCCTCTGGTTATGTAGTCCCCATTTAATACTGATCGTTGCCCTCTTATACTCTCAGGACAAGCCTGAGCTGCCTCCTGAGGGCCGTCTTCCTGATGCTAATAAGGGTTAGTATTCTTGTTGGTACCCTGGCTGATCTTTTGATTGGATAGCCTGTAACTGTGGGTTGTTTATGGAATTATGGGATGTTTCTTGACTCTTTTTCTATTGATGCAGGTTGTGACCATTTGAGGGTGGTATTTGGCAAACAAATGGGCCTCAGTGACCAGGACATCGTTGCTCTTTCTGGTGCTCACACTCTGGTTAGTATGTTTCCTTAGGATCCTTTGGGTTACTTCTAGGAACTATTGTTTATGCTGAAAGGCTTTAATTTTTTGCAGGGAAGGGGCCACAAGGAGCGTTCTGGCTTTGAGGGACCCTGGACTACCAACCCTCTCATCTTTGACAACTCATACTTCAAGTGAGTTTCCTTCCCTGCCGGACTTTCCTGGTCTAATTTATGAAATTGCCTGTCCCCTTCATGCGCTTGAAATTTGCTGAGAGAGAATCTTAAACAAATGTTTTTGAATTTTATTAGGGAACTCTTGAGTGGTGAGAAGGAAGGGCTTCTGCAGCTGCCATCTGACAAGGCACTTCTGTCTGACACAGTCTTCCGCCCTCTTGTTGACAAATATGCCGCGGTATGTATTTCTATTTCATTTAGCTGTCAATTAGATTTCACTACCGACGTGGGACAATTGGTAATTTGCTTACTCCTGTGGAACTTTTCTCCTCCCTCAGGATGAGGATGCCTTCTTTGTTGATTTTGCAGAGGCCCACCTGAAGCTCTCTGAGCTTGGGTAAGTGTTGGATTTTTATCTTATTTGGTAATGTTTTTGCAATTGTGAAGTGGTATGATTGAAATGCTCGCCTTGGTGTGTGCAGATTTGCCGATGCTTAAGCAGTTGCAAAAGAAATGGGGACGTAAAGGATAGTGCCAATGCCTTCTTGCCTTTCCTCTTTTGTTTTGATTCATCAAAGACTTGGTCTTTGGGTAGTTGGTTGATGAAAGTTGGGGTGGTTTATTGCTTTCTTTTGTTGGTCAATGGAAGAAATCGGGTTGAATTCTGTGGTACTCGTCCTTTATTTTAAAATAATACATTGAGAAATTGTCTGTGTTTGGTATGTTACACTCTTACCCGGCCACACGCGCGAACACTGCGTGATTATATGTATCTGTGATGTTAAAACTGTTTAATTATATCCCCCAACCAATCTAGTAGCATTTTTTGTTGGCTAAATAGTAGAACTTTTGGTTGCATCATCTGCCAATATGGATCAGGATATTAAATGGCTGCTCCCGGGTATGGATTGGTCGGGATATTACCTTGAGAGGGTCTTCTTAGGGAGGGTAATAAATTCCCAATTGAGAGGTCTTGTCGGGAGGTTTTGGTTTAAGTTTTCATGGGGGTTCAACTAGCCAGGTATCTTATTTAATTATAAAATTAATCTTGTTAAAAATAAAAGGAAATGATCAAATTGTCTCCCCAAAACTTTAGTAGTTGGTGCTCTTCCCCCTTGGCCTCTCCAAATTTAGGATATGCCCCCGTCAACTACACTCCCTGATGTTTTTGCTGTTTGAACCAACCAATTTTTGGTCAAATTTTCTTGGTTCGAATTATCTCGTTCGGCTCTTTGTTGTGGTATGGTTCAAAGGAGCAAAGAATGTGGAGGTCTCTCTCTAGCACTCTTCTTGTACCATCATTGAAAAAATCTTATTTATTTGTGGTAGTAGATCCATGAGTAGAATCTGACATGCGAGAAAAACTCATTCAATCCCATCAGGAATTGAAATACATACTCTGATACTCAAGAACAGTGCCTCACAAGAACACGAAGGCCGGGGACGACAGTTCAATTCATTCCAAAATTCTTTTAAAGTAGTGTAATAAGAACTCACCGAATGATTATACTGAGAAAGAGCAGATATGGCCTTTTGCAAATGGAAAATGCGAGGTCCATTTGATTGAGAGTATCGCTCTTTAATACCATTCCACATTTCCTCAACAAAATCGTTGTAGATGATGCTAAAAGCAATCTCTTGAAACACCGAGGACTTGCCTTTGTTGCTTTTGCCGAAGATCCGTCAATGAATCCTAGCTTATTCTTGGTAGAGAGAGGCTAGAGAGCCATTGACATTGATATTTTCTGTGTATGATAATTGTTTCCAACCAAAGGTTGTGAAACAAGCAGAGTTCAACCAAAGGTTGTCAATGCAAAAGCCTCTTCGCTCCATCTATGGCATGTCCATCTTAATCTTTTTTTCTAAAATATATATATATAAACTGTTAAGACCTTATACTTCAAATACAAAGCAAACCCAAAATCAGATAAAAACACACATGGGCCACACTCTAGATTAAGCTGAAACCTCTTTTACACATATGTGATCAAGCTTTGTTTAAAAAAATAAAAAAAAACTGCGTTTACGCTTCAGTTTAATTGCGGTCAAAGATGTGCGTTAAGCCCGAGCATCTAGTAATTTTCACGCATAAACAATGAAATTTTGTCTTTTTTCAGGTTTTTTTTTTTTTTTTTTTTTTTTGACTTTTACATGGCTTTTTTCTGTCCTTTGGATTCCATTACCATTTCAAGCTTTGTTTTGAAATTTTGTCCTTTGGATTCCATTACGAATGAAACATGAGAACCCACTCGTACCAGGTGCGGACAGGATCTAAAATAGATATAGATATGTTTATAAACAGTGCAAATACCTACGGTGCCATGGAAATTGTGAGGCCTTCGGTCAAGGCATCCACAAAATAAAATAAAAAACGCTGATTTTTTTTTTTTTTTTTGGTGCAGTGGCCGGCCGGATTCAATATCTCGTTCATTCACCCAAAAAAAAAAAAAAAAAAAATATTTGCAGTGATAGCCCATACTATTTTACGAATAACCTCAAAAAAGAAAAACAGTCCAAATGCAAGTTTAACGCAAATCTCATTGTTCACAAAAAAAAATAATAATAACAATAATATTATTTAAAACAACAAGATTTATCATAGCTATGGAGAAAAGAGATAGAAGGCTCTGATACCAATTTTTAGAATTTCACTAAATAAATCTGTCTCTCTATAACATGTGAACAATAATGAAAAGAATGTAAAAATTGTTAGAAGATGAGTCTGTCATCTTCCTCCCTTTGTCCTGTTGTGTTGTGTGTGTAGAGGGCACTAGTCTCTCAATCCTAATTGCTCTAATGACCTAATGAAGTCTAATGGGCTAACTTCATTTATACATGTAGGGTGAGAGTACATGGCTTCTTCAAGTGCTTATAGAATTAGTCCAGCCCATTATGGACCCAAATATTAAAATGACTATGTCAGTCCACCCAAAAGTGAAATAAAATACAACCGTCATTTGTAAGAAACCTAGAGTAAAAATTATAGTTGTAATCCGAAATTTTAATCAATCTTTTTCCAATACAATTTTGTTGGAATAAGATAACGCTTCCCCTTGAGATTCAAGGTTTCAAATAGGGGTGGGCAGATTAACCGATTACCGACCGTCTACCAAATTTGACCGAATCGATATTAACCGCAATCGATAGTTATTGGTGGGTAATTGGTTAAAAATTTTATACCGATTATTTTATCAGTCGATAATCGGTCGGTTAAATGGTCGTTATCGGTTTTCAATATAACCGATAAGGGGGAATAAATGTAATTCTCAATTTTTCATTTTTCATAATATACAATTTATAGAAAACAAAACGACGTCGTTTCGTTAAGGCATATATATACCTATCTTTCTCTCTTTTCCCTTAATCCTAAATCAAAATTGCCGCAAATTGCTGCCTCCCTGCTCTCTCATAGATTGATAGATCGATCTTTTGCTTTTATATATATATATATATATATATATATATATATATATATGCTTTGTTTTGGTGTGAGGGAGAGGGGAGGGAAATCGATGACGAAGATGATCAGTAGCAGCAGTGAGGTGTCCAAGATTGACAGAAAGACGGTGGAGAGAAACAGAAGAATCCAATTGAAAGGCCTTTGCTTCAGGCATTCTTCTCTTCTTCCTCCCCCCACTACATCAAATCCTCCATACTTTCTTCTGGCTTTCTTCTCTTCTTACTTTAGGCCTTTGATTAAACTATTTTTTCTCCTTAAACCGCCATACTTTCGCCGAAAGTTGTCAAAAATTGTTTTTGCCGTCATCGTTTTCCGTTGCCAAAAACTATTTTGCTTGAAAACAAATAGAGGCTTAACGTACAAAAACCGGTTTAACCGATTACCAATAATTTTCGGTATAAATTGTTATCGGTCGGTAACTGAAAATGGTCAAAACCGGACCAATATGACCAATAACCACCCCTAGTTTCAAACTTGAGCACTACTAATAAAAATTCATTCCTTCGAAATACACATCCAAGCTAATCAATATGGAAATTATGGTAGCGGACTACTATAAGTCATTTGGCTCGAAGATTTCATTAATTTTTCATAGTTATTTTTTTTTTCACGGCCAATTTTGTAGGAATAAGAATTCCTTAATTTCAAATGAATTTGATAATATCAATTTTATGATCATGATTTAAAATTTGTGCATTTAACTGTGTAAATGATTCTTGTTTAAATTTTGTTACTTTGAAAAAAATAAAATTGAAGGCCTAATAGGGATTGCTTGAATATGATGAAATGGAGAGTAGCCTGTTCCATTTTCTTTATTTTTATAGCCAAGCTAATCAATTCTGTTCCTTATTTTAAGAAGAGCAAAATTGTTATTTCTTTTTCTTTTTTTTTTAACAATTTTACCCCTATCGAAAGGAGTGGCTCCTCTCAATTTCATTTGCTTTTTTGGCCATTAAAATATATATATATATAATTTTTTATTTATTCATTTTTTTCAAATTTATAGAAATAATTTTATCTTTAAGGAACAGAATTGGCAATCCGTACGTACCTTTTCTTGGGATCCGAATCTTCTCCAGTTAATGGCCAAGATGGCCCTAGAAAAAATCCTAGGGCCATCATGCTGCCACATGTCGCACTTCTAAAATATTAGCATTTATATTTAACGTTTTAAAAATAAATAAAAACTAAAAAAATAAAATAATGTATATATACATATTGGTTTTTTGATATGGCCCTTGGAGGTGGCCGGATCACCGTTTGGCCTGAGGGTGACTTTGGGTCTAGGGTGGCTTTATGGCCTTTTGGGAGTGGTTCAGCCACCCTAAATGGCCAAAAAGGAATAATAATAATAATAATAATAATAATAATAATAATGGGTTTGGTAGGTTTGGCCGTTGGGAGTGGCCAAACTACCTTCAAAGGGCCATGGCCACCCCCAACCGGCTCTTAGGGGTGGTTCAGTTACCTCTAACGACCAAACCCACCAAACCCATCATTTGTTTTTTCTTTTTGGCCCTTGAGGGTGGCTCGGCTACCCCCAAAGAGGGTCATGGGGGTACCCGAAGCCACCCCCAAAGGGCCATGGGAGTGGCTTCGGCTACCTCCATGGCCCTTTGGGGTGGATCGGCCACACCAAGGGCAGAACTCATTAATTTTTTTTTTTTCTTTTCTTTTAAGCCCTTTGGGGTAGCCGAAGCTACCCTCAGGCGAAACGGTGGTCCTATGTCAAAAAAAAATAATATATATATATATATATATATATATATATATATATATATATATAATTTTATTATTTTAATTTTTATTTATTTTTTAAAATGTTAAATAAATAAAAGTGGTATTTGTGAATACTCTCAGAGACTACCTTTTTCATTATCGTGAAGGATATAAATTAGCTACAAACTAATTTGTATCTAATAACATGACATGTGTAATTTAGCATGTGAGAATCACATTTTTTTTTTTTTTTAATAACACGTGATTCTCACATTTTTTTTATAGCTATAGAACCATATTACTTTATTAGATTGATTTGTCTGAATTAGTTACGTACCAATTTGTAGTTAATTTTTGTCTCCTCCAAAATATTTGAGCATTTTTTGTGGTACAGAAGAAATCCTGATTTTTTTTTTTTAAATGTATAAACTTATTTTTGGTTTGGATGGATGACAATGACATGGCTCGTTTTAAGCCGTTCATTAAAATGACGTAATGAGCTGTCCGAATTTAAGAAATTTTTAAAAATGACCCAGGATCTCTATCAAAGTTTTATGTGACTCTGACACCGTGAGATGGAGACAACAACCGAACAGAGTGGTCGCACAACTCGCACCTTTGAACACTTTGGTATATTCCTTTCCGCATTTGTCCCCACAATTATTTGATTAGGATCAATTTTATTATTTTCAAAAACTCAGAAAATAATTTAATAAACATCATAATCCCATGGCCTAATTTTGAATCGAACCCTTATTTTAATTTCATTTGCAACATAAATAAAAACTAATTTTACTAAATTAAATAAGTGGTTAAATACTTTATTCCCTATGTGGTTTAATTTCTTTATTTTTTGCCTCTTAAAGTTTATTTTTTATCACATGAGATATATCTGGTTTGCTTAAAGAATGAGATGTTACCTCCGTCTAAATTTCGTCTAAAATTTGACGAAACGCCATGCCAACACCAATAACAAATTAACACGTATGTATATAATTAATTAAAAAATAATTTTTTTAAAAATTAAAAACATTAAAATTATATTAAATTAAATTAAATTAAAAATGTAGCCACCTCTTGGCCACTTGGGGGTGCCACCCCCATTTGGGCGGTTTGGGTGTGGCCAAGAGGAGCCAAAGGAGGTGTCTGAAACCACTCCCACCCAAACTGGCCATTTGGGGGTGGCCGTAGCGTTCTCCAAACCTTTTTTTTTTTTTTTTGAAAAAAAGAAAAAATTAATTGAATTTTGTTTTTAAATTTTTTTAAAAAGGATTTATTTCACCCTTAAATAAAACTAATAAGAATTTGTTTCCAATGGTAGTTTGAATTATTCTTCCTCTCTTGTGTGGATATGTTAAAAAAAAAACAACAAAACTAATAAGAATTTACTTATTCTGTTGACCGGAAAAGTCTTCTATTTTTTTTTTAACCTTTTAATCCAACGAATCAACGTTCAGCGGCATGTATCGGGCGCGAATGGCGTAGCTAATTCCTAATTATGTCATCGTGGCAGCTACGCAGCCTACGCCCAGAAATTTTCTCACCCTCAAAATCCGTCAAAGACCATGTCCAATAACGTGGCTGTATTTCATTGGATGACTTTCACTCCCATCAGGCTATCCCAATGATATTACAAGCTGTGGTCGTGATTGTTTAAGGTGCAAGCGTTTTCGTGGACCAATGAAATTAGAAGGGTGACAGGAGTAGTATACTTTGGGAAGTCATTCGATTCTTGCTCAAAGCGAATCTTCCGAAGCTTAACGCGTTCACACCCTGAGGTGAGCAGATTTTTAACTCTCATAAAGTTTTTCACACGTTTGGAGACCGAATGACGGAAATAACCCTATACCAGCTTCTATTATGTAAAACACTTTGTAAGGGTATGGTTCTTATTGCATTTTAGAAATAAAATTTTTAAATAAAAAATACTTTTTGACAAATTTTTTTTTTTTTTTAGTTATTTTTATACTTTTTGAACCGTTAAAAGAGCTTTTAATTTTTTTTATCAAACAAATACTTATTTATTCAAATAAAGTTTTTGAGTATTAAACGCACACCCAAACATACTATAAAATCTCGTTTGATTTACGAAATGTCTAGTCAATTGAAAAATAAATAGCTATTACTATGAATAGAATAATTATTCCTATTCCTTAGTTTGATAACAATATACATGCAAAAATTGGAATTGAATCAAAATTACGAAAAATTCAATTTTTTTTTTTTTTTTTTTTCACTCATTAAAAAAAAAAAAAAACTGAAATAAATGGGTGGTTGAGCACCCTGATATGCAACGGCCACCCCAAAATGCGACGGGGGTGGTGCGGCCACCCCCCGACCTCTTTTGTGGGTGGCCGACCACCCCAATGACCACCCATTTTATTTTATTTTTTTCATATTTTATTTTATTTATTTTGTTTTAAGTTTAAATATGAGCATTTTTTAAAAATGTATTACATTCCTTAATGATTAGCTAAACCACTTATTTTTTAGTGGTTTTGCTAATCTTGTGTGTATGAGATTAATAGTTTTATGAAAATAAACTATTTCTAAGAATAGTCTATTACCAAATAAAAGAATAGCTATATTAGGATTAGTTAGTCCATTGTAAGAGTTTATTCCGCAAACCAAACGGACCATAAGTATACAAATATATACAGAACTTAAAGGGTATTTTGGTCTTGCAACAAACGATCCACCACAAAATGTTTCCAATTCTCTTTTGGTGGTGGACCATACCGTCTTTTTGGAAGGGTACTACAATTGAACTGAAATAGATTATACTGTTTCTCCTAATAAACTCTTGACCTTTGCTCCGTGTGCTTTCTTATCCGTCTTTTTCTTAATTTTCCACCTACCCAAAAGCTCGACCTTGTGATCCGGTTGTTCAAACCAATCTCAGCTGTCCAAATCCAAAACCATTAATATCCACACGATCTAAGTAATCCAACGGCCAAGATCAAAGTACTAGAACCTTCTCTTTCCCCACAGAGCCCCCATGGCTTCACCTTTATAAGCTCTCCCAGTCCCTGGCCTGTGCTCAACTCGTGCCACTCTCTGCCTAGGGTTTCATTTCTCTATTTTTCTTTCTCTCATTTCTTGGATCACTCTCTCTACTTCCAAGGTTTGTTCCCGCCAGCTTTCACGGATCTCAAAGACTCCGATCTATCCGCTTCTGTTTCCATTTAGCTTATGGCTGCATTTTGGAATTTGGATTGTAGATTTAAACGCAGATCTTGTTTCTGTTTGGATTTTGCTTTCGTTTTCTATAAATTTGGTTTGGTTGTGCTGAGAACCGGATCTTTCTTGTTGTAGACTCGTGAAAATGGTGAAGAAGTATCCATCTGTGAACGCTGAATACCATAAGGCCATCGAGAAGGCCAAGAGGAAGCTCAGGGGCCTCATAGCTGAGAAGAACTGCGCTCCGATCATGCTGCGTCTCGCGTACAATCTCTCACTCTCTATAATATTTACCATGGAATTTGTGTTTTGCACCAAGGCTAAGCAGACCAACAAGAACTCTAAGAATGCCAATAGGAGCTCAGAAATTGTTGACTCTCTGTGTATTTGTGTATTTAAGTATGTAAAATGATGTGGTTGGTGCAGATGGCACTCTGCTGGGACCTTTGACGTGAAGACAAGGACCGGAGGTCCGTTCGGAACCATGAAGCACTCGGAGGAGCTCGGCCACGCCGCCAACAGTGGCCTCGACATTGCCGTCAGGCTCTTGGAGCCCATCAAGGAACAATTCCCCACCCTCTCCTACGCCGATTTCTACCAGGTAGGTTAATCCTTATTTATTTGCAGATTTAATTTTGATCCTCTTTTTTTTTTTTTTTTTTTTAATCGCTGTTTGATTGATTTTTTTTTTTTTTTAATTTGTTTTATCCTTTTTGATGCAGTTGGCTGGGGTTGTTGCTGTCGAAGTCGCCGGTGGGCCCGAGATCCCCTTCCACCCTGGGCGTGAGGCAAGTCCACTTTCATTTTTGGAATTTAATAATTAATTATTTATATATTTGTGTGTTATAGATTTGGATCTTCTGCCTGAAACGTGTAATTTTTTCTTCGCATCTGGTCGGTCTTGTGAATTATCGTGTTAAAGTTTCATGGTTTCGTTCATTGATTTTGTTTAATTGGCTAGACGATTGTCTGAAAGCTTGTTTGGATTGCGCTAAGAAATTTGAAAAATAATTTTTTACATTTTTTTTAAAACTATTTGTTATATAAAAAAATAAAAAGGTCAAAACACAATCTAGTTTTCGGAAAAAATGAAGTTTTTTATTTTAAAGAAAAGCTATTTATAGCAATTTTTTAGTTTCCAATATGTTTCGGCCGGCTATGCAGCGGAAATCATTGTCCCCTTCACTCTTGGCAAAAGAATCTTCTGAATGTACAGCGGGCGGCCAACTTTTTAATTTTTTAATTTTTTTTTTCTAAGAAAATCAGATGATACTTTCCAATAACATTTTCTTTTGTGCTTCATCTAGAGATTAAGATCGTGAGAAGTCAACATGCAATTTAGATGTGTTATTCTTGTATTAGATTCTTGTATATTAAATTGAATGTATCCTCTGGTTATGTAGTCCCCATTTAATACTGATCGTTGCCCTCTTATACTCTCAGGACAAGCCTGAGCTGCCTCCTGAGGGCCGTCTTCCTGATGCTAATAAGGGTTAGTATTCTTGTTGGTACCCTGGCTGATCTTTTGATTGGATAGCCTGTAACTGTGGGTTGTTTATGGAATTATGGGATGTTTCTTGACTCTTTTTCTATTGATGCAGGTTGTGACCATTTGAGGGTGGTATTTGGCAAACAAATGGGCCTCAGTGACCAGGACATCGTTGCTCTTTCTGGTGCTCACACTCTGGTTAGTATGTTTCCTTAGGATCCTTTGGGTTACTTCTAGGAACTATTGTTTATGCTGAAAGGCTTTAATTTTTTGCAGGGAAGGGGCCACAAGGAGCGTTCTGGCTTTGAGGGACCCTGGACTACCAACCCTCTCATCTTTGACAACTCATACTTCAAGTGAGTTTCCTTCCCTGCCGGACTTTCCTGGTCTAATTTATGAAATTGCCTGTCCCCTTCATGCGCTTGAAATTTGCTGAGAGAGAATCTTAAACAAATGTTTTTGAATTTTATTAGGGAACTCTTGAGTGGTGAGAAGGAAGGGCTTCTGCAGCTGCCATCTGACAAGGCACTTCTGTCTGACACAGTCTTCCGCCCTCTTGTTGACAAATATGCCGCGGTATGTATTTCTATTTCATTTAGCTGTCAATTAGATTTCACTACCGACGTGGGACAATTGGTAATTTGCTTACTCCTGTGGAACTTTTCTCCTCCCTCAGGATGAGGATGCCTTCTTTGTTGATTTTGCAGAGGCCCACCTGAAGCTCTCTGAGCTTGGGTAAGTGTTGGATTTTTATCTTATTTGGTAATGTTTTTGCAATTGTGAAGTGGTATGATTGAAATGCTCGCCTTGGTGTGTGCAGATTTGCCGATGCTTAAGCAGTTGCAAAAGAAATGGGGACGTAAAGGATAGTGCCAATGCCTTCTTGCCTTTCCTCTTTTGTTTTGATTCATCAAAGACTTGGTCTTTGGGTAGTTGGTTGATGAAAGTTGGGGTGGTTTATTGCTTTCTTTTGTTGGTCAATGGGAGAAATCGGGTTGAATTCTGTGGTACTCGTCCTTTAGTTTACAATAATACATTTTGAGAAATTGTCTGTTTGGTATGTTACACTCTTACCTGACCGGTCACACGCGCGAACACTGCGTGATTATATGTATCTGTGATGTTAAAACTGTTTAATTATATCCCCCAACCAATCTAATAGCATTTTTTGTTGGCTAATTAGTAGAACTTTTGGTTGCATGGTCTGCCAATATGGATCAGGATATTAGATGGCTGCTCCCGGGTATGGATTGGTCGGGATATTACTTTGAGAGGTCTTCTTAGGGAGGGTAATAAATTCCCAATTGAGAGGTATTGTCGGGAGGTTTTGGTTCAAGTTTTCATAGGGGTTCAACTAGCCAGGTATCTTATTTAATTATAAAATTAAATCTTGTTAAAAAAAAAAAAAGGAAATGATCAAATTGTCTCCCCAAAACTTTAGTAGTTGGTGCTCTTCTCCCTTGGCCTCTCCAAATTTAGGATATGCCCCTGACAGCTACACCCTGATGCTTTTGCTTTTCGAACCAACCTATTTTGGTCAAATTTTCTCGGCCGAATTATCTCGTTCGGCTCTTTATTGTGGTATGGTTCAAAGGAGCAAAGAATGTGGAGGTCTCTCTCTAATGCTCTTCTTGTACCATCATTATTTATGTGTGATAGTTCCATGAGTAGAATCTGACATGTGAGAAAAACTCATTCAATCCCATCAGGAATTGAAACACATACTCTTTATGTTGATATTCAAGAACAGTCCGTGAGGCACCACAAGAACACGAAGGCAAGGGATGATAGTTGTTCAATTCATCCCAAAATTCTTTTAAACAAGTGTAATAAGAGCTCGCCCGAATGATTATAGAGAAAGAGCAGATATGATCTTCTGCAACTAGAAAATGCGAGGTCCATTTGATTGAGAGTATCGCTCTATGATATCATTCTGCATTTCTTGCTATTGCTGGTTTTGCCAAAGATTCGTCAATGAATCCTAGTTTATTCTTGGCAGAGAGAGGCTAGAGAGCCATTGACATTGATATATTCCATGTATGATAATTGTTTTCAACCTAAGGTTGTGAAATGAGGAGAGTTCATGGACTATCTCTATGGTGAAGATAGAATGGACTGGAAAATTCTACACCTAATGATACAGAACTTGATGGAATAGCATCCATGAAGTTAGCGGGAGGTAAAGTAGGTGAATGCATAAAGAAGAAATGAAGAAACAAAGAATATTGGAAGATTAGATGAAGAACAATGAGGAAAAGTGAAGAAAAATGAAGAATAGTGTGCTTTGATACCATTTAAGAAAGCAGAGCATGCAAATAAGGAAGAAGACTTGTGGAAACTTTCGATATTTGCGTTAATGAACAAAGACACATGAGTTCAATATTTATGCTAAGAGCTTTACATTGAAAAATAGATTAACCAATTGTAAAATAATCAACTAGTCTACTTAAGAAAATAACCAACTTGACAACTGTATTAACAAGCTTAACAAACATTTCCAGCTCATTCTCACACATGGTAAACATTTTAATTCAGCTCATCTTTCTGCTAAATTGTTGCAATTGTAATAGGAAATTCCTACTTTGGGGAACCAAAATGGTAAAATGCATGTTTTTAACTTTTCATCTGACTCTCTATTATAAGAAAATTTTTGGAGAGGTTAGATGGTTCGCAAATGGGGGATTGGCGGGGGAATCTCTCTTGCATGAGGGTTAGCATGAGATATCTCACCCAAAAACTCCGGGGCGGTTGGCTACTGGGGAGTTCCCACCCCGTGATCCATCGGTGTGGGAGATCCCCACATCTTGTGGGTGGGTCATGGTGCCACCATCTCTCCAAGGGTTGCAAGGTAGATCTCTCCTGTTTGTCATCATTTTTTTTTTACTAGTATGGGGGACACATCACGCATGCATGGTGAATGTTGAATGATGAGTTGTTATATTTTTGGACGGAACATAGACAAAAAAAGACAAAAGATTAACAACAAAACTACATATGCCACTTTTGATAATTTTTAAAATCGAATGATGATGGAAGTGTAAACCATAAGGAATAAAAAAAATATTCAATCCTAATTTCAATTAGGGCTTGACTAGGCAAAATTATAGATGGATTAGTTCGATGTGGGTGTATTGCATGATTGCATACATACTATGTGAGGGAAAATGTTGAGGTTGACCAAGTCACCAAGCTCAAGCATTGGGCAAGTTTTTTAGGTGTGCAAGGGTGGATTGGGTTTGGGTTTGTCAACTTGAAGACCATAGACCTTTCACCTTAGGTGGCGTTGGGTCGCTCGTGGAGTCAGTGACGGGGCAACCCTACTGACTTTTGAATTGGGCAGGATCAAGGATGTTCATGTTTCACCTTTTAACATGGTCTCTAGAATGAATGATTAGGCCAATTTTTTATTTATTTATTTATTTATTATTATTATTATTATTATTATTATTTCTTTTTGTGCTTTCTTAAAACAAAATTATTATCAAATAATTCAAAACACAAAAATAATTTTCATTTTCATGTCACATCATAACATTTTTTCAACAAAAACTAAAAATCTATTCTCACCGAGAATTGGTACTCTCAACATTTTCGAGTGTCAATCTCCTAGCATTTTTGTTTATGTGGTCCATTCACATTCACATTCACCTTTTTTATTTTATTTTATTGTTTAATAAACAAAAGAACAAAGAGAATGCTAGGAGATGGACACTTGAAAATACTGAGTAACATTTTTCATTCTCAAAACACATTAACAATCAGAGCTTACATTATTGTTTAGTTATGAAAGGTACGAAAGATTACATATGGAAAAGAGGAAAACTTTTTGTTGGGGAGATAAACATGAGTTTTACCAAGAGAACATTAGTATACACATTAAGTAATATTTTTCTTTATGCTTTTTTAATATGAGACTCAATACTCATAAGTGTACTCACAACACTTTTATTATAATTTCTTAACAAATTGAAATTCGTGTTGACAGTCTATGTGAGTGCCACATGAGTACATGACATAATATGGATAAAAAGGAGGATAATTTGATAAATAAATTTAACTATTTAGTGACTAAACACCAAGCATACTGTCAAGTCATTTGTAAGAAACCTAGAGTAAAAATTATAGTCGTAATCTGAAATTTTAATCCATCCTTTTTCGTTACAATTTTGTTGGAATAAGATAACATTTCCCCTTGAGATTCAATGTTTCAAATAGGGGTAGACAGATTAACCAATTACCGATTACCGACCGCTTATTGAATTTGACCGAATCGATATTAACCGCAATTGATAGTTATCGGTCGATAATCGGTTAAAAATTTTATACCGATTATCTTATCGGTCGGTTAAATGGTTATTATCGGTTTTCGATATAACTGATAAGAAATCGATAAGAAACCAATAAGGGGGTACAAATGTAATTCTGAATTTTTCATTTTTCATACTATACAATTTATAGAAAACAAAACAACATCGTTTTATTAAGGCATATATATACCTATCTTTCTCTTTTTTTCCCTAATCCTAAATCAAAATTGCCGCAAATTACGGCCCCCTGCTCTCTCATAGATTGATAGATCGATCTTTTGCTTTTATATATATATATATATAAAAGCTTTGCGTTGGTTTGAGGGAGAGGGGAGGAAAATCGATGACGAAGATGGTCAATAGCAGCAGTAAGGTGTCCAAGCTTGACAGAAAGATGGTGGAGAGAAACAGAAGAATCCAAATAAGAGGCCTTTGCTTCAGGCTTGCTTCTCATCTTCCTCCCCCTACCGATATGCCCAATAACCATCCCTAGTTTCAAACTTGAGCACTACTAATAAAAATTCATTCCTTCGAAATACACATCCAAGCTAATCAATATGGAAATTATGGTAGCGGACTATTATAAGTCATTTGGCTCGAAGATTTCATCAATTTTTCATAGTTTTTTTTTTTTTTTTTTTTTTCACGGCCAATTTTGTGGGTATAAGAATTCCTTAATTTCAAATGAAATTGATAATATCAATTTTATGATCATGATTTAAAATTTGTGCATTTAACTGTGTAAAATAATTCTTGTTTAAATTTTGTTACTTTGAAAAAAAAAAATTGAAGGCCTAATAGGGGTTGCTTGAATAGGGGTAGTCCAACTAGAATATGACGAAATGGAGAGGAGCCGGTTCCTTATTTTAAGAATAGCAAAATTGTCATTTCATTTTTTTTGGGAACAATTTTACCCCTATCGAAAAGGAACGACTCCTCTCTCAATTTCATTTTCTTTTCTGGCCATCAAAAAGAAAAAAATTTATTTTTAGTTTTTTATTTATTCATTTTTTTTTCAAATTTATAGAAATATATTTTTATCTTTAATGAACAGAATTGGCAATCCGTACGTACCTTTTCTTGGGATCCGGATCCTCTCTAGTCTTGTTGGACTGGAGAGGTCTCCAGTTAATGGCCAAAATGGCCCGAGGAAAAATCCTAGGGCCATCATGCTGCCACGTGTTCCACTTCGAAAATATTAGTATTTTATTATTTAACGTTTTAAAAATAAATAAAAACTAAAATAATAAAATAATGTAATAATATTTTTTGTTTTTGGATTTTTGATATGGCCCTTGGGGGTGGCTGACCACCCCCAAGGGCCACCGTTTGGCCTGAGGGTAGCTTTGGGTCTGGGGTGGCTTCATGGCCCTTTGGGGGTGGTTTGGCACCCCAAGGGCCAAAAGGAAAAAAAAAATGGATTTGGTGGGTTTGGCCATTGGGGGTGGCCGAACCACTCCCAAAGGGTCATGGGGGTAGCCGAAGCACCCCCAAGAGCTGGTCGGGGGTGGCTTCGGCCACCCCATGGCCCTTGGGGATGACCGGATGAATCAGCTACCCCAAGTGCTAAACTCATTATTTATTTATTTTTATTTTTTTTGTCCATTTGGGGCCACCCTCAGGCCAAACGGTGGCCCAAGGGCTATATCAAAAAAAAAAAAAAAAAAAATTATTACATTATTTTATTATTTTAGTTTTTATTTATTTTTAAAATGTTAAATAATAAAATATTAATATTTTTGAAGTGAAAGTGTGGAACACATGGCAGCATGGCCTTAAGATTTTTTCTAGGGCTATCTTGGTCATTAACAGGACTCAAGAGGATCTGGATCCCTTTTCTTGACCCTATCTCTTATTCCTCCACGGGTCAAAATTTGGGTCCGGAATTCTAAAAGAATTGTTGTGTGTTTGTGGACTCGGTTTGAAAGTCCCATTCTCTTGCTTATTTTATTTTATACATCATCATGTTCACTTGACCAATTCAACTCAACGTAGCCCTTGGGTTTTGTGATTTTCAATCCTATCTGAACTTACAATCTATTTTTAAAATAATCCATTAATTTCTATCACTTGTTCAATTTTTATGAAGACCTTAGGTTATATTTTTCCATTGCAATTTTTATATATAATACAAGTGATCAGAGACGTAACGAAACTTTTTCATTCAGAGTGGCCAAGGTATGAATAAGGGTTCAAAGTTAATTTGTATTTCTTTTCTTAAAATATTAGTTAAATAATTAAATTCATTACTTTTTAATAAATATGATTCTAAAGCTTTTGAGATAACTTAAATAAGTAATGATTTAATAGTATATATGTAATGAGTTCGAACATTAATTCTATACCTTAACTTCTATTTCAATTAAACATTTCATGTGTGCGTGGGGAGTGCTAAAATATTACTTAAATAATTAATTAAATTCTCTATTTTTCTTATTAACTTAAACTTTTAGAATAAGTAATAATTTAACATTTTTTATAAAAAAACATAAAATATTTTGAGCTAGGAATTGAACTTTAAATCTTACCGAAACTTACAGTTGTATTTACAAAATCAGCAATGAACTTCTAACACTTGTTTAATAGGGCTATCAATTTTTGATACACATTTAACATAAAATTAATGGATTTAGGGTTAATAGGTTTGACCAGTTTAATTAAATAGGTCGGGTTCAATTTAACCTATGTAGTCTTATACTCATGGCTCTGCACGACTTGAACCCAATATGCAACAATTAGGGTTAATTATTTTTGACATAACACATATGAACCTAACACAAAAATAAGCCGGTTAGGGTTAAAAAATTTGATTCGTTTAATTAAATGAATTGAGTTAGAATTAACCTATATAGTTTTATATGCCTATCTTGATACGGCTCGAACTCGACAAACGAACACAGATCGACACTCCAAACTTGTTGTGATGTATCTCCATATCACAATTTTTTATACAGAGTAATGCTATTTAATCAACTCTCGTAAAATTATCTATCATTAATATTTTTTTTTCTTTCCATATGATAGTGATATAATAGTATTTCCTTTTTTCTATATCATACAACTAATATACCTCTTTTTGTAATTGTTTTTTTAATAATTTGTCTTAAATAGTTGCTATTTAGGTGTGGTCCATTATAAAAATATTTTGGTGGGGTCCTAAATTGAACAATCATATATAACGTAACCATTTTTGGCTGTACATAAAAAAAATTAACATACTTCCCCTGGATCTTTGTCAGGGCGTCCAAACGCATCAAAACGACGTGTCTTAAAGTTCAATAATTGAGCTCCCCTAGTCTGTCTACTCCAAAATACAGCTGGCTCAATTAACCATGACACAAAATTGACAGCACAATACTTTGTGTATGATTAATGACATTACCCTTTGCATATATGGTATGGATAGGATTTCTTATTAAATTTGTTTAAAATTATAGTAAATCCAGGCCGTTCTTTGCATCAAACGGCTTAAAAGATAATAAACATTAAAAGGGTGAGGCAACACAAAAAAATTCTTTTTAAAAAGCTTCATTTTCAATATTATTATTATTTTTTAATATTAGAAAAAAAAACAATTTTTAGCTTAATTCTCTTGATAAAAATATACTGAACACTCTCATTGGTAATATGCGACATTTTTAGTAGATGATATTATTTAAATAGTTCGATTAAAAAAACTGCCTAAATTTACGTAATTATAGAATTTATAATTTCTAGGGATCCTTGGTAGATTCGTATCCCCCAAAAAGAGAAATGCCACGGTTTATTTTGGTATTCTCTTTAGACTGCGTGGATATTGTTTTATAAAAAAGATGAAAAAAACTTGAACAATGATAAGGGTTAATAATTTTTTCATATTTGATCCATATTCTCTTATAAATTTAATAAATCAATTATTAAATTTGTGGGGTTTATCATTGACTTATATGGAGTCCACATAAGTTTTTAAATCTAATAGTTGATTGTAAAAGAATATGAGCCAAATATGAGAAAAATATTGACCTCTTAAAAAAACTTACCATACCAGTTCCTCATAATTTTTTGAGAAATGATTAGTGTCAATATTTTTCTCATCTTATCTTACAAATCAATTATTAGATTTGTAAACTTATGTCAAATAAGTCAATGATAAATTTGATAAATTTAATGATTGATCTATTTAATTTATAAAAAAAATATAAATAAATTATTGACATCAATCATTTCACTCGATCGGACGGTTCATAATCCTATACACATCATAAAAATCTTTTTTATCACGTCTTTGACCTATGAGAAAGTCGAATCGAAAAGAAATCCAGTTTTTGGTCTGTAAATAGTATTACTCCACGTTTTGTTGACTTTTAAGTTATCCAAACCAAACCAAACCAAAAAAAAATAAACTATATTAAAAAAAAAGATGGCCTTTGAAAAGATTGAACAAATACCAACCGTCGATGAGAGGCGGCTGGAATCTCAGCCCTCCGATCCCGTCTAACGCGTTGTTGTCTTTCTCGCTCGCGCGTCTTCCTATTCCCTTCCTCGCATCTACTCCGAACTCAGACGATCAAAAGCACTCTTAAGACTCTCGCTTTAAAACCTCTCTCTTTCCCTTTGAAGTCTTCGTCCTCATACTTCTTCCACAACTCTTGCAGCGACAAAGTCTCAGAGAGAAAGAGAGAGCGAGAGAGAGAGAGAGAGAGATGGCTGACGTCAGTCACAATTCGGGTACGGGTCAGTTCTCGGATTTCCCGGTGATTCCGACGCACAATGGGCAGTTTGTCCAGTACAACATCTTCGGGAATCTGTTCGAGATCTCGGCCAAGTACCGCCCTCCGATCATGCCGATCGGTCGCGGCGCGTACGGAATCGTCTGGTACTTGATCAGATTTCTTGTCTCTTTTATTTTATTTTATTTTAGTTTGATTAGTTGTGGTTGGATTGTAATTTAACTTGGTATCTGGGTTTTTTTTTCTTTTTTTTTTGGGTGAAGCTCGGTGCTGAATTCGGAGACGAACGAGATGGTCGCGATGAAGAAAATAGCGAACGCCTTTGATAACCACATGGACGCCAAGCGTACGCTTAGGGAGATTAAGCTGCTTCGTCATTTCGATCATGAAAATGTAAGGGGCGAAAAATTGTCGTCTTAATAAGTTTGCTCGATTGGGTTTGCGATTTTTTTTACTCTAAATCAAAATTGTGAATATCGAGGATAAAAAAGAGCTAAGATTATGTTTGGGTTCAATTGTTAAATTTTTTTGAGTTGAGTTGAGTGTTAATGATATTAAAGCGACTAAATTAGAGAAGAATCCGGAAGAATTGTCTTCCCAAACAAGCCTTTGCTTCTAGGACTGTCTGTCGCTGCTTAATTTACAGTTTGTTCAGTTAGCGCGTGCGTTTTTGTAGGGGTATTATTGTAAATTCACTATATGCATTGCTGACCTTAATTTTGTTACGGCTAATCTAAAATGTAAAAAAGTTTAATAATTTAGGAGGGTGTAAGTGCCTGACAAATTGTTTGTCATTTTTGTGATAGCAGGGTGGTATTTTTCTAATTCAAGAAACTTATTCTGAAAATGCTTGAGTTTGATCAGCTTTTGCAATGGCTGGTTTTCAATTTGGGTCTGGTGATTCACACCCCACAATTGGATCTCATCAACTTTGTATAGCCTTGTTAAGACAACCCCATTTCCTCTTTTGTACCCTTTTGCTTATGCTTTGGGTTTTTAGCCATGCATTTGATTTGCAATGGCTGGTTTTCAATTTGGGTCTGGTGATTCACACCCCACAATTGGATCTCATCAACTTTGCATAGCCTTGTTAAGATAACCCCATTTCCTCTTTTGTACCCTTTTGCTTATGCTTTGGTTTTTTAGCCATGCATTTGATTTAGTACAGCTAAAATTAGAGTAGCACTTTTGGGAGATTGTAAGTTTAAACTTGTATGAGGGTTTGCTTCAGTAATGCAACACAAAACACTTCTACTTGTATTAACTTTAATTGTAGCTCAAGAAAGTTGAAGTTATGCTTTATTTGATGTTTAATACACATTCATCTTGAGCCCAAGTTATAGGTTTGGCCTTTAATTGATTCGATATATGACTGTCTTGTATTAGTATAAGATTTTGAAAACTAAAATCTGCTGCACATGTAATACAGGTCGTAGCTATAAGAGATGTTGTTCCTCCGCCTTTACGGAGAGAATTTACGGATGTTTACATTGCGACAGAGCTGATGGATACCGATCTTCACCAGATAATTCGCTCCAATCAAGGTTTATCAGAGGAGCACTGTCAGGTACAATGCGTCACTTTTTGAGTCTAACAATGGATATAGCACCTCAACAGTCTGAATGATGAGCTTATTTTTTATTTGTTTTTGAACTGACATTAGTTTATGATGATACTTTGCAGTACTTCTTGTATCAGATTCTTCGAGGGCTCAAATTTATACATTCTGCAAATGTTATTCATAGAGACTTAAAACCCAGCAACCTCTTGCTGAATGCAAATTGCGATCTTAAGATATGCGATTTCGGTCTTGCTCGTCCCACTGCAGAGAGTGATCAGTTCATGACTGAATATGTTGTCACCAGATGGTACAGGGCACCTGAGCTACTCTTGAACTCTTCAGATTACACGGCTGCCATTGATGTGTGGTCTGTGGGCTGCATCTTTATGGAGCTTATGAATAGAAAGCCTTTGTTTCCAGGAAAAGATCACGTGCATCAGATGCGCTTATTGATAGAGGTAAGAAAAAATAGGCACATTGATCAGAATAGAAATTTTGGTTTTCTGCGAGCTAATTTCAACTTCAGTATTTTGTTTTGGTCATAAGATTTCTAGAGTTCCGGATCAAGTTCTAGAAGAAGTAATAATAGAACTTAATAGACTTATTATAACAAATGTTCTGCTCTGGTTTTAGTGTTTCATTAAAGGCGTTCCATGGATGTACTTTAAGTATTATAATAGACCAACAATACAAAATATACAAAAACTCTCCCATCTTCAAGATCCTGAATCTGATTATGCTTACTTTAAACATTTCTATGGGCCTTCTGGAACCATTAATAGACATATAGTCTTCGGTTTGCTCAGCTTCTTTGCTTCTATGGGTTGGCTATTTAGTTTATATATATGTTAATGTTATTCATGTGTTTAATGCTTGATTCAAAAGTTTCAGAGTATCTATAGTAGTAAAAGAATTGCTTACTAATATATCCTTTCTCTTTAATGCGATATTGAATGCATTATGAATTTATTTTTTGAAAGTGATCTCTGCTGTAAATATGCTTATGGATGCCATTATTTTTTGTAGCTTCTTGGAACACCAACTGAGTCTGATCTTGGGTTTGTTCGGAGTGACGACGCAAGAAGATATATTCGCCAACTCCCTTCACACCCTCGACAGCCATTAGCCATGGTTTTCCCACATGTTCATCCTTTGGCCATTGATCTCATAGAGAAAATGTTGACATTTGATCCTTCTAAAAGAATTACTGGTAATTTTACTATCCCAAGTTTATCATTTTCTATAATTTACTGGACACCGAAATTCATTGATAGTTAATTATTGTATCTGTGTGGATGTGAAAATTTCCGCCAATCACCTTAAAAAACAGAGAGACATGTATATCAGCAGCTATTATCTAGGCCATTGACTACATCTAGAATTGACTGCATCTAGAATTGCCATATCAGACTCTTCAAACACTGAAGAGTGAATTTTTGTTTACTTAAAGCGTGCTATTGAACCTTTGCTTTTGTCCTCAGTTATGATAACCCATTAAGAAGTGTCCCTTTCTTCTCCATTTCACAGAGAAACTCACAAATGCATGCATGCACTTTTATTAGTTTTCAGAATCACACATTTAGAGCCCTTTTAATCTCTGGATCTGGGAAATTTTAGTGCTTGATCGACACCACGAGTGTTGCCATGTGACACCCTAATAAGCATCAACAGATCATATACGAACAGAAAGCTCTTTCACTGTCTTTAGTCATCATACGGAGTTGAATTATAGTGCAGCAGATTCATACTTAATGTACTTATTTTTCTAATGCAACATTTTTGTCTCTGGACAGTTGAAGAAGCATTGGCTCATCCTTACTTTGCAAGATTGCATGACGTAGCTGATGAACCAGTCTGCCCAGAGCCATTTTCCTTTGACTTTGAGCAGCAACACTTTGGAGAGGAGCAAATGAAGGAAATGATTTACCAGGAGGCCTTAGCCCTCAACCCAGAGTACGCATAAATAAACAACAGAATTTCTTCTTGGTTGTCTCTTAAGTTGATAACCCTGCAACTTACTCTCCTCAAAAGTATTGCAACTAGCAATCTAATGGGTCAGAGATTGAAGAACAGAGTTTATCCTATTTCATCTGTATAATTACCTCGGTGGGTTTGCCTATATTACATAAATGACTGCCCATCAGTTGTACGCTAACAATCTTTTTCTTTATTTATTTTTTCTTTTCTTTTTTCTTTTATTTTTTTATTTCTTTTTTCCTTGTACCACTTGTATTTTGCATAGATGTGCTTGTATTTTAATTATGTCTTGCTCAATCTGTATTTTGTGTGGCAGATTGAAATGATTGTAACTCAGATTGAATGATAATTACCTATTAATTGTCTTTTCCATAAGTAGTATATTTTGTTTGTACTCATGGTACTACTAGTATTATCGTATTACATTTGTATCAATTACTTATAAATATTTATATTACACAATATTATATGATAATTTTTTATTAGCTTTTATGCAATCTTACATGCAAGGAGGGTATCTAGCCGAAAACCCTAATTACCGTCTCTCACTCTTTCTTTTGCCAAAATCATGGATCGAGCTTTTTATTGCTTCCATGGGTGATAGGGTGTACAAGCGGTTACTGTTTAGGCGGTTATCATATTTTTGTAATCATAATAATCGCACTGCCTTAGACGGTTAGCGGTTATTGAAGTCCGCATAACTGCTTGTTAGACATAAGCCTTTTGAGTTTATTTTGGTGTTTTGGGTATTCATTGTGCCTCTTTTTAGTGCATATTTTAGATGGTTTTGGGACCCTTTTTGGCATGTTTTTAGTGTTTTGGGCCTGTTTTAGTGTTTTTTTTTAAAGCTTTAGTATTCTACATTTTAAAAAATAACCAATTAATAAATTTGTATAGTGACACGACAATTCTTTTATATACAAATTATGCATTCAAAAAAGAAAAAAAGAAAAAAAAAAGAAAAGCATATTTTATAATGTATTAAATTCCAAATGACAGTGTCTATAAAAGGATAGGGTAATTAGGCGGTATAAGCACCTGCCATTATGGAATGCAATAATTAATTAAGCTAATTAAAAATAATAATGAAATGGAAAATGACATATCAATAGTAAGTAAATATGAAAGGGATAGGGCAATCAGGTGGTAATCCACCTTGCAGGAATGTAATGCAAAATAGAAATAATTAAGAGTAAGCGTGAAATTGAAGTGAATAACGGAGTAATAAGCACTAAATTTAATAATTGCAAAGATATTATTGTAGCAGTAGAGAATACTTACAAAAGTAAGAACAAGGTATGATACAAAGAAAAGAAGTAGGAGTAGAGGAGAATACAATTAGAGGGGATGAGAGGCTTTGGGAGATTTTAGGACCTATCTAAAAGCTTCTGCCTCAATCAGGAGAGGTTTGGTCCTTATATAAGCCCAAATAAACAGATGGTAAACCAGTAAAGGAAAATTATATCAGAAATACAACAGTAAAAGTAGATTCGCAACAGTGGTCAATAATTCATTCAGGAGCAATGATGCAGATTCGCAGATTCGCAGTAGTAGTCAATAATTCATTCAGAAGCAAAAATACCGCCCAAAGCAATTAATGATTTTTCCCAACCGCCCATTAAAGTAGTATTGCGGTTATTAGCTTTTAATAACTGCCCAAATCGGTGCAATAAGGAGAATATGACAAAAAGTGGTGGGAAAATGCTTGAAGTTAGTACTACTTTTACTACCGCCCTCCTTACAAACTCATGTAGTATTCTCTACATGAGGGCAATGTGGTATAACATGGATAAAAAAAATTAAACAATCAAGTAAATCTAATTATTTAGTAACTGATGTGATAAGTGTCACGTGAACTGTCACATCAATTTATAAGAGACTTGTACTAAAAGCTATAGCACTCTTAGCAACAATCAAAATGGTTAATCTACTATTGTCATACTAAAACTTGAGGAGCTCAATTGATACTTCGATTGATCGTAGCACAATTGTGATACAGAAATCTTAAAGTTCGATCGATACTCGATCCAGCATTTAATTATTCCAATTGCCCTCATTCAGTTTTATTTTTTTACCCGATTTACCTGTTTAAACCCAAGTTTAGCCCTACCTATATAAGCCTATTATATCATAAGTGCAGTTCCATCATATTGTATTTTGAGATTGTAAATGTTTATACGATGGAGCGATCGAATTAAAGATAACAATATAAGCCACTAAATATACAATAATATAATATGTGCCACTGACAAATTTAAAGTGTTTTCTCTAATCATTCTCCTGCACAATAGGGAATAATCTTCGGCTGGAGAACCATTGCTTGCCTTTTGAGTTTGCTCAAGCAAAGCCCATATAAAAACGTCTATTCTGTACTCGAAGTTATTCGATTGATAACTTTTTCTTTTCCACTACCTATAAAATCATTATATAATAATCTCAAGATATAGCAAAACACCAAGACACTTTTTTATTTATTTTATTTATTTATTTATTTTTTTTAATGTGTTAAAAACCAATAAAAAACAATTTCAATATTTTTTTCACTCAATATACTACATTGTAACCATCAAAGGTGGTAGTTCAATGGCTCAAGGAAAATTCAAGTGGTTAGGTAAGTATTAGGGTGTGGGTTCGAATTTTCCCAATGGAAAATCCCTATGTTTGATTAGTATAAACCACCTTGGTTCCTATTGATGCCCTGGTGGGGTGGACGATTAAGCTATGGCTTGGCTGATCTTGAGGGTGCGCCTGCGATTTCGTTCGTCTAGGTCCCTCTTGAGCAGTTCCCCGTGAGTTAGTGCTATGGACTCATAGTAGCTAAATATGAGTCATTTAAAACATCGGCCGAAAATGCTCCACAACACCATAGTCAAACAAAGAGCATTTGGATCATCTCCAGTTTACTTAGGAGCCGGTTTTTGTTAAAATAGGGACAAAATTGTTCAATTTATTTTTTTAAACAATTTTGCTCCTATGCTAAAGAAAACTGGCTACCCGAGAATCCAGTCCAAACAAAGAAGAGTGAGCTTTGTCCTCTTGTACACTTAATGCTCCACAACACCATAGTCAAACTATCGAAGAAGAGTGAGCTTTGTCCTCTTATACACTTTTCTGAACATTATTCACATAGGATGTCATGATTAATGTACTTCGCTAAACCTTTCTGTGAAATGCAAGTTGACCAAAAAATGAATAATATATATTTGCAAATGCTCTCCACTTCATCCCCAATACTTCCAATGTTTACAACTTCTAGTACAATGCATTGTGACCAATATTACAATCATAATGATTAGAAGACAACCAACCTTCAATATGTTAGTGACAAAGTGCTATATATGAAGCATGTAGATAAGAACATGGATAAAAAAAAAAAAAAAAACTTGTGATATATATGACAGAGTAGTCGGTATCAAAGGTGGATGAATGTCATTATAATTTCATTTTTGTTAAATTAATTTCCAACTACAAAAGGATAACAACGAGAAAGGGTCAATGTAAATCAGGGAGTGGATTATGCTTGATCATCTTAGGGTCTGTTTGGCAAAGTTGCAGTTTAGCTTTTAAAATTGTATATTTTTTTTTAAAAAGCACTATCATGCCTGTGATTTGAAAACTTAAATTTTTTGCGTTTTCAAATTGCAATTTTTTTAAAAACCCAAATCCAAATGATCAATTTTCTGCGATTTGGTTTAAAATCACAATTTTTGTCTATAAAATCTCAATTTTTGTCTATAAAATCTTAATGCCAAACGCACCCTTACTGGAGTTGTAGTTGCCTTCATTTCTCCATCTCTGGCCTCCAATTTTGACTCTCAAACAACAAGGACTTAATATATTAATGGCATGTTTGTGTACTACTATAATTAGGAGCCTTAAATTAGCAAAAGAATTGGTTGGTCCATTTGCCACCACGGCTAGATGGGAATTGGAGACGATTCCATAAGTTATATTTGAAGGGTATTATTGTATTTTTACTTTTTGAGGGGACACGAATACCCATAAAATATAATTGAATATTCTCCAGTTAATATGAACCGGAGAGAATCCTAATTCTGGCTTGATAATATAGCAGAAGTTCCTCAGGCAAGATCGCCTGTATCAAGTGGATGTGATAAATTGTGTAGAAAAATTGCTAATCATATTCTTGTAATAAATAAATCCATGTGGTTTCAAAATAAACTTATAAATCCCTATGGTATCCCTGTATTGCAAAATGATCTCTCCAAACAAATTTTGACCATATTTCCAATATAGTTCTTGTGAAACAAATTTCCTAAAATAAAGCCGACAAGAATGCTGCTTGAACATTGTAAGACATTTAACTGTCTCGCTCTTGTGAACATTGATCATAAGTGGCAAAAGCCGCTGCATTATAAAAATAAAAAAAGATTTGGGGTGGAGTGGTACAGCCTAGAACCGACAGTTAGAGATGGTTGAACCAACCTCAGGGCTATGCATGGGAGGGGTTTGGTCACCCCAATAATCTGCTAGAGGAGGTGGCTGAACTTACCCCCAAGAGCCTTGGGGGTTGTTGGTCATCCCTTATGGTTCATTCTAGGGGTGGTTGATGCTTTTGGAGGGTAGTTTAGCCATTCTTGAAGGTCGAACTAACCGTAAGGATATGCAAGTGGTTTGGCCACCCCACAAGTCTGGCAAAGGAGGTGGCAAAACTTACCCCCATGGGCCTTGGGGGTGGTTGGTCATCCCTTTTGGCTCGTTCTAGGGGTGGCTCAACCACCTCATCTCCCTACTTTTTTTTTTTTTGAATTTATAGAGATATTTTTGTCTTATTTAAATTTAACATTATTTTTGTCTTTAATGTTTTTGTTTTTGTTTTT
>NC_081550.1:16463532-16468696 GCF_901000735.1 Corylus avellana | reverse complement strand
ATCTCCCTACTTTTTTTTTTTTTTTTTTTGAATTTATAGAGATATTTTTGTCTTATTTAAATTTAACGTTATTTCCGTCTTTAACATTTTTGTTATTTTTTTTGTTTTGTTATTTATTTTTTTTAGTTTAGGAGTAGGGGAAGAACCATCTTTAAGGCTTTGGGGGGGGGGGGGGGGTGTTAATTTTTTTTTTTTTTAAAATATACTTAGAAATTAAATTCCCCCATTTTTTTTTTCTTTTAATTTCGCCATCTAAACTAAAAGTTATAGTTCCGTCCCTGTTTAGGAGGACATTGTAAATTGAATTTTAGTTTAAGGTGGTATGTGTACTTTTTTCATACAAAATTTAAGATCTCAAAGAAGTAGACCAAAAAGGGAATAAAAATAGACGATCACGAAAAAATTCATTATCAAAAGATGTAGTAGAAAAAATAATAAAAAGAAAATACTTGAAATCTACAATTTCAATATATTCAAATCTCACTCTAAAATAAATTTTTTTCTTTCTCTTAGCGCCTGTGACACACTACAAATTAATGATGTGAAAAATATGAAGCTGAACGGCTGGGTTATTACCTATATTTTTCATCGAAAGTAACTGCCCTTATTGATTCGAAGCAGCTGGTTTTGGGACCAGAATTAATTCTACTCAATTAATTCATGTCATTTTCAAAGCAAAGAGTGCAGCATGCATTTTCCTTCTAAAACATGATTGTCAAAGCAACTTTGGATGGAGAGCAAAATGTAGTAGTGGAGTGAGATCTTTTCGTCTCTTGATTTCCACATTCTGAGTAGTTTCTTTGCCGATATATGCATGCCAATGAATCAATGATACCATATACATATATATTTGAATAGGATATATATATATATATGTCGTGGTTTAATGATCATGTGCATGCTGTCATCGCCAGAGATATGCTGCAGCCTTTACTATTATGGGACCAGAACATCATATATAGACAATTAGGGTAGGCCATGCACGGATTTTTCTACTCATAGTAAAACAAACATGAATATTCGTATATAGCAACCACTTGAAAAACAGCCGTACGTTGAAATATGGATGGCACACAAACCCATATGTCATTATGTTCTGCTCTCTCTCTCTCTCTCATTTTGTAGATAGATATTCTTTGACTATGGTGGACAACTTTACGTGAGAATTCTTAAAATTTTATTTATTATTTTTACATCTCAATATTTGTTATTTATATTTGAAGCATCCTTAATTTTTTTCTTATATCCATATTGTATTTCACGAAATTTTATGTTAAGATAGTCTAGATAGAAAAATATGAGTTATTTACCTAAAACTAATTATCCTCTATCGTTAATTTCTAAGCTAATGAGGAAGTGAAATATATTTTTGTGTCAAAAGGAAAATATCCTTTTACCTTCAGAAAACAATGAAAGAATATATGACTATAAGTTAGAATG
Source organism: Corylus avellana (assembly GCF_901000735.1). Taxonomy (NCBI): domain Eukaryota; kingdom Viridiplantae; phylum Streptophyta; class Magnoliopsida; order Fagales; family Betulaceae; genus Corylus; species Corylus avellana. Next base: position 16,467,256 of record NC_081550.1, on the reverse strand, counting down.
ATTTCTATGTAATTCTGCCTACCTCGACTGTATGGCAGTGTGTTGTACTTATAATAATAAAGAGAGTCATGTTTACAAGATCTATCAGTATACAATAGTCTAATACAAGATAAATGAGAAGTAGAATTGTATCATGATTGATACAAGATAGAGTTTAGATTTCTATCAAGGGTAGTCTTATTCTTTGGTTGATACTTGAAGTAAGATAAAGTTGTGTCATAGGTGGTCTTTTGTTTCGGTTTGTTCATGTTCAATATTATATGATCTAATAATGACTTATAGTACATGATTTCAAAGGAAGAGTGTCTTTTAGTCTGAGTCTTATAATACTCTTTTCTGTCATGCTCGAATCATTTGAGTTTTAAAAGGAAGAATGTCTTTTAGTATAACTCTTATAATACACGATTTCATAGTCAAAATTTAATTAGGCTCTTCTACAAGTGTGTCAATTGAAAACTTGAGGAGTTGAGTCAGTTGTAGAAGTTGCAATTAATTTCAATTTCTTATTTCTATGAAGGACTTCTCTTGATAGATTAATGAACATAAGGACTACCATCGATCATTCGTAGGGCTGGTTGACTGTTGTAGAAGCCCTAGCTCTTAAACTAATTAATTAAATAATATTTTTAAAGCATTTACATCTTGTTCGTAAATGTTTACTATTTTCAAAGCATTTACATGTTAGTCGCTTTACAGATACATTTGCCTATATTAAACTGCCACAGTTACTTGCCAGGTACTTCATAAAAACTTTGAATAAACTTTTATGTTTGAATTATTTTTATGTTTTCAGGAGTGTTTTATCCTCGAATTATTTGTTAATGTTTTTATTTTGAGAAGAGAAAAATGAAAATTTTAATAAGCGATTTCTTAAGGAGTTTAACATATATAGTTGTCACTTTGGAAACTGAAAAAAATTATCTTACTTCTTTATTATTATTATTTTTTTTTTTTTGGGTGGATCAAACTGTTATAAATCTCATAGTTATTAAAGTGTGGCTAACATGTCACATAGGGCTAGTTAGACGCAAATTAAGGTGTTCGATAATTTATTATAAATAAGGAATTATTTGTGGAATCATAATTATTGGAAATGATTTTTTGTTCCTTTGATGTGAAGTATAATTAAGAAATGTTCTAATTGAGAGTCATTGATCTAGCTATAAATAAAGAGTATGTGTATTCCATTTGTAAGGCATTATTGTTCGAGGTTAGAAGACATCTATCTACAAAAGTCTTTTCAAGTTTCTGTTGCTGAGGTTCTTTGATTTGCTTGAGCAAATATGGTTGAAGGTATTGTCTATATTTTCCGCTACTTATTTGATATATTATTTTGAATAATTTTAGAAACACTATTTTTATTCTACCACTGTCTCACTTTAATGACGTGAAAATGCAAATAAGGCACTGTTTTTTTTTTTTTTTAATGGCCTTTTGGCATTGGAACATTATCAAGATGAGATAGTGACAAGATAGAAGTCTATTATTTTATGTATCGACATAATCAATTAACAATTGCATCCCTCTACACTTACTTTTTGATAGTCATTCAAAGTACAATTGGAAATTCATCTGTCTACAAAAGTCTTTATAGGTTTCTGTTGCTGAGGTTCTTTGATTTGCTTGAGCAAATTATATGGTTGAAAGTATTGTCTATATTTTCTGCTACTTATTTGATATATTATTTTGAATAATTTTAGAAACACTATTTTTATTCTACCACTGTCTCATTTTAATGACGTGACAATATCAATAAGCCACTGATTTTTTTTTTTTTTTTTTTTTTAATTTTTTTAAATTTTAATAATGGCCTTTTGGTATTGAAACATTATCAAGATGAGATAGTGACAAGATAGAAGTCTATTATTTTATGTATCGACATAATCAATTTACATTTGCATCCCTTTACACTTACTTTTTGATAGTCATTCAAAGTACAATTGGAAATTCATCTATCTACAAAAGTCTTTTTAGGTTTCTGTTGCTGAGGTTCTTTGATTTGCCTGAGCAAATATGGTTGAAAGTATTGTCTATATTTTCCGCTACTTATTTGATATATTATTTTCAATAATTTTAGAAACACTATTTTTATTCTACCACTGTCTCACATTCGTACTATACACTGTCCCATGCACGGTCTCAGAATTCATGGAGCTCCTCATTCTCACATATGACAGATAGAATTAGAGAACTGGAAGAGAAGCGGGCAGAACAAAGACGTGCGATGGATGAGATGACCAAGCAGATTGAAGAACAAAAAGCTCAGATGATAGAGAAAGATGCCACCTTTGATGCCCGTTTCCGCCAGCTTGAGGCCTTGTTCGCGTCGACCTCTGGATCTGTGCCCCACAGAGGTAATGATATACTTTGAGTTTTTTTTGTAACAGTTATTAAATGTTAGAAACCCTTACTTTTCACAAAAGTCCCAGTTGGCAACGCTTTGTTACAAGGGTCTAGTTTAGAACTAACGTATATTTGCATCACTGTATAGATTAATTTTGAAGTTTTGTATTGATTATTATTGGTTCACCACTCATTTGTAGGTAATGCAAATTAAGTGTCGCGGGATGACTGTGTTGATCAGTTGGGCTGAACACGTCGTTTATCATCAATGTTTGTTAAGTTCTCTATATATATTTTGTTTATTGGTTTGTTGTATATAGTTAGATTAAACTATATGTTTGTTGAGACTAATTGGAACTTATTTCTAGCAGATAGTATATAAGTGTTAGATTGTATATTTGTTTTGCCTTGTGTTGGAACGTGTTGAAAATTGTATATATCTATTTTGTTATGTGTTGTGTTGGAACGTAGTATGTACGTTGGAATTTTGTTTAATGAAGTTGTGTTGTATTGGATATTGGATATTGGATATTGGATATTAATTGTATTGTATTGGATTGGATATGATATTGGATTGTATTGGATTGGATTGTATTGGATTTGATATTAATTGTATTGGATTGGATTGGATATGATATTGGATTGTATTGGATTGGATATTAATTGTATTGGATTGGATTGGATTGGATTGGATATGATATTGGATTTGATATGATATTGGATTGTATTGGATTGGATATTAATTGTATTGGATTGGATTGGATTGGATTGGATATGATATTGGATTTGATATGATATTGGATTGTATTGGATTGGATATTAATTGTATTGGATTGGATTGGATATGATATTGGATTATGTTGGATTTGATATTAATTGTATTGGATTGGATTGGATATGATATTGGATTGTATTGGATTAGATATTAATTGTATTGGATTGGATTGGATATGATATTAGATTGTATTGTATTGGATTGGGTTGGATTGGATAGGATATTGTATTGGATATTAGATATTGTATTGGACATTAGATATTATATATTGTATTGGATTGGATATTATATTGGATTGAGTTGGATTGGATATTGTATTGGATTGGGTTGGATTAGATATTGTATTGGATATTAGATATTAGATATTGTATTGGATATTAGATATTGAATATTAGATATTGTATTGGATTGGATATTGGATATTGTAAATTTAATTGTATTTGTATTTGGATATCAGGTTAATTGTATTTGGATAAGTCAAAAAAAATTTGAGGTGGCAAAAAAGTCACGTCAAAAATATTTTTGTTGTGGGAATATCAGCAATATTGCCACGTCAAAAATATTTTTGACGTGGCACTGTAAACATGTCAAAAATTTGAAATTTTT
>NC_081550.1:16460096-16463512 GCF_901000735.1 Corylus avellana | reverse complement strand
TAATTGTATTTGTATTTGGATATCAGGTTAATTGTATTTGGATAAGTCAAAAAAAATTTGAGGTGGCAAAAAAGTCACGTCAAAAATATTTTTGTTGTGGGAATATCAGCAATATTGCCACGTCAAAAATATTTTTGACGTGGCACTGTAAACATGTCAAAAATTTGAAATTTTTGACACCCCCGTTTTAACCGGTGAGGAACGTCAAAAGGCTCACGTCAAAAGGGGTTTTTGACGTGTCAATACCATTGACACATCAAAAACTCCTAGTTAAAAATTTCTAGCATTTTTGTAGTGTGACCCAAATAATTAATTAAACTTAAGACAGCTTAGTTAAGGGTTCAATTGAACTTTGGGTTACTAGGAACACCTGAATGGGCATTCGCCTGGCAACAAGACATGAGCGGCCGCCTGGCGACAGTACATGAGCACTCGTGTGGGGACCAGGTCGAGCGTTTGTTGACTTTTTGTTGACCGCTGATTTTTGTCAGTGCGTGCCACTTGCAACTCAAAAACCCCTTAATAAACAGTACACAAGCGCTTGACACTGTAGTAAACGAGTGCTCGCACCATTTTCAGGAATATTCTATAGTGCCCTAAGCTTTTTCCCCCATTTAAACCCACCCCGCTACGCCTTTAAACCCTCATTTTAACCTTTGAAGCCTTAGAGAAACTTTGTTGGTTTGATTCTTGAGTGTGTGTGACGTGAGTGTTTTTAGAGAAGAATGAGGTGTTCTTGGATAGCTTGCTTGTAGAGGTAACCACTGCACTTTCTTTATATTTGTTAGATTGTTATGCTAGCTTCTTGATTTATAATAGCTTAGTTGTTATATCTAGGATTTTTAAGCTTTAATCTCGTTTTAAGTTTTTCCTTTCCGTTTGGACTTAATCTTGTTACTTGGAGATGTTGTTGTGATTATAAGATGTTAGAAACCATTTCTGTAGCTTAAGGACCCGTCAAGAAAGATTCAGGAATACGTTGGACCAAATGAGGTTCCACCTACCCTTCATTGGCCGAGCGCTCACCCCTAGGGGACAAGCACTCGCCCAAAGACATTCCAGGGAACGTCATCTCGGCCCGACGTTCTGCTACCCCTATTTTTGAGTCTTAGATTCGTTTTAGTTGAACTTAAAACTAATAGTAGGTTTTCCACAGATTTGGAGAACCTAGATCGATTTTCAAAGTATGCACATTTCATTCCACTTAAACACACATACTCTACAACTAGTGTGGTTTAGGGGCGATAAACCCAAGGATTGGGTTAAATGGTTATCTTGGGTTGAATATACATACAATACAAGTTATCATGCTAGCATTGGCAAGACTCCTTTTGAGGTGGAATATGGCCGACTTCCCCCTACACTACTTTCATATATCCAGGTACGGCAAAGGTAAAAACAATGGAACCCAATTTGTTAGAGAGGGACTAGTTGGTCAAGGATGTCAGATTTAAATTGCAAGTGGCTCATAATAGAATGAAATAGATTTATGAGTGTGGGCATCAAGAACGTATCTTCCAGCCTGAAGATTTTGTTTATGTTCATCTCCAACCATATTGGCAACATTCATTGGGGAAGTGGTCAAACATGAAGTTGGCAGCCAAGTTCTATGGACCATATCAGGTATTAGTTCGTATTGGAGAAGTATCGGGTGGCATTACCATTGGGGTCAAAGGTTCATCCAATTTTTCACGTATCGTTACTTAAGCAGAAGATGGGCAATAATGTTCCTACTAGCACCATTATGCTAGAGTATGATGATGGGGATCAACACCTTCAGCCTCAAGCTCTCTTGGATTATTGTGACAACTACAACAATCCGGAACTTCTTATCCATTGGCAAGGATTCAATCCAACTGATGCTACTTGGAAAAGTTTATTCGTGATAAACATATGCTTTCCGGAATTTTTCCTTAAGGACAAAGACAATTTCAGCGGGGAAGGAATGTTACCAGAATAATAAGTAGTTTATTTTATTTCAATAAGAAGTATGTACTCTAGTGTCGGTGAATAGCATAAGTGTTTTACTATTTCAATAAAGAGTTCGTGTAAGAGTTAATAGTGATCAAATTCTTCTAAATTCTCCTAGCTTGGGTAGTAATAGTAGTACGTATCCTATTGGGACTAGGTTTGTTTTGTAATCCTATTTAAACCCATGATTGGGTGAGAGAATAATAAGAAAATTTTATCCCTAAAACCTAGTGTTTAAAAGAGGCTAAGGATCCTTTTAAAACATCCTATTGCTAATTCTCAATTAGCAACCATAGGCAAGAACAAGAGGCCGAATCCAGCTTCGTTTCTGGTCGAAAGGTGAGTAACTTGATCAGTTACAAATTCTCGTAACAAGGACATTGCAACTTGAGTGTTAGTTTAAGATGGTATATGTTTTCTCTCTACTGTGTAGCAAGCATCTCTCGCTCGCTATTGCGGTGAAGTCTCTCTTATGGGTTTTTTGCATACTTGTTGCATTATGGTTATGATTGAGAAGACAGTTACAGTTAGTAATTATTGGCTAAAACCTCTACTTGCAACCGCCTAAGAGGTTAGCAAAATTGAAAAATTGTGCGGTTAACAGTTATTAAATTAGAGAAAATTGCTCTTAACCACTAACAACTTTTTAAAAGCAAAAAAAAGAGAAAATAAACAAAATTAAATAAAAAAAAAAAAAAAAGAAGACGTTGTTTCAAATCTTAAAATGGCTAACCGGATTGCCTTAGGCAGTTAAAGATTTTTTTTTAAGCCACCTTCAAAAGTTGTTAGGCAATTAACAATTAGGACCATTAACAATTAGCTGTGATTAATAACGCTCCACTATTTCGGCCACAATTATTTGTGGAAAACTCATGCTTTTATTATAAGTCGGTCAAAAGGAGAATCATAAACCAAAACGAAAAGGAGGAACAAGTAACATGTCTCCAAAACCAATTTGGGCAAAAAGAAGACATATGGCGGGCCCTACGAACTGACTTGTACGTGAAATACAAGTAACATGTCTCCAAAACCAATTTGGGCAAAAAGAAGACATATGGCGGGCCCTACGAACTGACTTGTGAAATACAAGTAACATGTCTCCAAAACCAATTTGGGCAAAAAGAAGACATATGGCGGGCCCTACGAACTGACTTGTGAAATACAACTCACACGTCACAACAACCACATAAGACTTCTATGCAAATTTCTAATTAAAACAACAACTGAAGTAAGAGATGGTAGAGAAAGCTAAAGTGTGTTTTAATTTATTCATCGAAAAGTAAACTGTTCTTATTGGTTCGTGCTAACTCTCTTTATATCTTATCAAGAATCCAAACTACAAATGGTTAACTCAACTCATGCTATCCTTATCTTCACTTGAATGATTGTTTAAATTCTTGATAACATGGAGAGAGCTATCAATTGATAACTCTCAAACAGTTCGA
>NC_081550.1:16400096-16455096 GCF_901000735.1 Corylus avellana | reverse complement strand
ATTTAATTCACGTACATCTCAAAAATTCTACTTTTTCTTTTCTTGTCTAAGTTCTTCGGAGAAAATTGTTATTTCTATTCAATTTACACTTCAAGTTCTTCGGAGCACTGTTGACTTTGATGAGAAAACATCGAAGTAGAATGGAGAAATGTTTGCTATAATCTTGTTGACACCAATTCTAATGCAAATAACTTTATGAAGAATGTAACTTTGTAGCACACCTTTCAATCTATTTTCTTGTTTTAAATTGTCATATTAATAGGTATGTTGTAACTTTTATTACAATTTATTTTATAAATTGATATAAAAATTCATTATTAGTAAAATGATTAACCAAATTTTTAATGCAGGTTCCTCAACCGTGCAGCACTTAAAACGGAAGGAGATGTTCAGCCGGATGGTTCAATTGCAAAGCCTTGGAGGATATGCACAATACAACAAGTAGAAGATCTCAAAACACTCATAAGAATCTTTCCATTATGGTCATCCAGTATTTTCTTAAGCACCCCAATAGGAATCCAGATCAGTTTGACCGTCCTCCAAGCTTTGACCATTGACCGTCACCTTGGAACTCATTTCCAAATCCCAGCTGGCTCTATCCTAGTCGTCGTCCTAATCTCCACAGCCATCTTCCTCACCCTTATTGATCGTTTCTTGTGTCCCATGTGGCAAAAGCTGACTCGCTCATCTCCAACCCCCCTCCAGCGAATAGGATTGGGCCACGTGCTAAACGTTCTAAGTATGGCCACTTCAGCACTCGTTGAAACAAAGCGGCTCAAAATTGCCCGAGCCCACCACCTCCAAACCCGGCCCGACTCCATAGTCCCCATGTCGGTCTTGTGGCTGTTTCCACAGCTGGTTTTGGTTGGCCTTGGAGAAGCATTTCACTTCCCGGGGCAAGTAGCGTTGTATTATCAAGAATTCCCAGCGTCACTACGAAGCACATCAACGGCGATGATTGCATTGATCATAGGGATTGCTTTTTATCTGAGCACGGCTTTGATTGACCTTGTTCGAAGGGCCACCGACTGGTTGCCAGGTAATATAAATGATGGGAGGATAGATAATGTGTACTGGGTGGTGGTTGTGGTGGGAGTGGTCAACTTCTTTTACTACATGGTGTGCTCTTCTTTGTACAAGTATCAAAATGTTGAAAAGGGAGCAGATGAGAGTTCTTCTAGTGAGAAGTGATGCCACCGGTTAACAACGCAAGGGGCTTGATGTATTTATAACAAATTATTCAGGTTAACAATAAAGATCACAACAAATTAAAAAATAGGGATGTAGTGATGTGTTTACGGTGTAGGTTTTTTTAAAATGTCACCAATTGTCACTAATTTTTTTTAGTGATGTGTCAAAGTTCACACGTCACCAATTAGTGACGTGTGAACTTTAACACGACACTAGCTAGTGACATGTTAGCACCAATTTAAAAAATTATTAAAAAAATTTAGAAAAAAAGGAAAAAAAAAAAATTTGTGACGTATTGGTGACGTGTAAACAGTAACACGTCACCAATTGGGGACATGCCATAGTGGCAAGACACCGGTGGGTGTTTTTTTTTTTTTTTTTTTTTTTTTTCTGATGTGTATATTATTTTTGTTTTTTAGGAAAAAAAAAAAAAAAAAGCTTGCTCTTCTTTCACTTGGTTTCAAAAAAATAACATACATTTTCATACCAAGAAAACATTTAGCATTTCTAATTAGTTTTTACATGTTAAGATATTGTTGAGATTTTTAATTAGAAGATCTAGTATGATCTTATATATATATACTCTTAAAAATCAAATTTTCATAACAAATGCTCCTCACAATCATTTGAGTTAAATTATAATATAACATTATAATTTCTAACTTTACTCATAGCCATAAATAGTGGTTAATAAACATATATTAATGTTTATTTATGCATATCGTGGATCATGCATAAACTACTTTGGTTTCTAGTACTACTAGCAGATAGTTTGCATTCTCATTAGGTTAATCGATAGTGATCTACCCTTTTAGGTTAGTTGGATCATGTCCAATTTATGACCAATTTTTACAGGTTTATTGTTTACCCATTCAGTTTTTTTTTCGAGTAATGTTAGAATGAAGACCTGTAAATTTTTATTTTTATTTTTATTTTTTTATTTTTTTTTTTTTTATTTTTTTCATCTTGATGTAAATTTATACCTATCAACATTTTGGTTTTTCATCTTATGGGAGGAAACAGAATGTATCCTCACAAACGAGGCATAATTACTAACATATGGCAGGCATTACAAATTTACAATGAACTCCTGAAGGGGTTGTTTTTGAAAATAAATAACAAAGAAGTATATATATAAAATAAACATGATATCTCACTAAAAAGGAAATATTATAAATCATACGAAGTAAAAGATTTTTTTTTTTTTTTTAGAAAAAAAAAAATACACAATGAAGGTAGAGGGATAAAGGATCCTACAATTTTAAACAAATTGTAAATTCTTAAATTATGTGAATTTATATCGTTACTTGTATTTTTATTTATTTTTTAAATGTTATCTAATAAAAATTACTAATGGGAATTTATATATTTTCATCAGGTTCTTGAAAAAAAATGCCTCTTTAAAACTAAAGAAAAAGTATTTTGTGATGAAAGGCTTTTTTTGACTGTGTCAGTAACATATATGCTATATTTTTAACAGGTAATATTTTTCAAATTGTTTAAAAAAAAAAAAAAACTAAATTTACGTAATTTTTTTTAAAAAAATTGTAGGTGATCCTAATTAAGGCTAAAGAGGTTGTTGGGAACAATAATGTTGGAGGTGTTTCAGCATATCGATCGGTAGAGCACATGTACATGTGCAGGAAAAAATTAGGAGCTATATAGGTGGGGAGGTGGGGGAGGATGAGTGCCATAACTCTAATCAGTTATTAATTAAATAATTAAATTTATTATCGTCTACCTAATTAACTTTTGCATAAGTTTCAAACACAGAATATGTTGGTTTAAGACAATATTGTTTTCTAGTTAATTAGTTACTTGAAACCATGTCGTTGTCTTTTGATTAGTTCTGGTGACAACTGCTATAAATGCATGTCTTTCATGAAGTAGAACAGTAGACAGAAAAAACGAAAGAGATATGCAATAAAAAGGGGAAGATATATATATATATTTTCTAGCAACGTGGTAGGCGTGGCTATTCTACTTGAGCGTGATTGTAGTACGTAACACCTAACCGCTGGGTACTACTCAGGAATGATTTAGGCGACGAAAATCTCAAGTGTACCTTCAAGATCTTGAGGGAACTTTAGTGACTTGCCATAGTGGCAGGTCACTATATTGGTGACGTGCCACATTAGTTGCATGGGGACACAGGCTCCCCTCTCTTCTATTTTTTTTTTTTTCCTCTCTTCCTCTTCTTTCTTCATCTTCTCTTCTTCTTGCCCTTCTTGCCCTCTCCCACGCAGTCACCTCTTCGGCCCCGTTCTTTCTCCCTCTCCGGCGATTTCTCTCCCTCTCCGACTGTCTAGCTATCTCCCTCCGGCCATCTCTCTCCGACTATATATATATATATAATGGGAAATTTTGTTTAGGTTTTGAAATTCATATGTAAATTAAAAAATAAAAAAATAAAAAAGAACTAACATAGATTTATTTTTTTTAGGGTCCCTGGCCATAAGAAATGCATTTAAAGTTGGACAATATTTATTAGTTTGAATTTAGACAAAATAAATTTTTTAATTTGATTTGTTATTTAGATGTTAGATTTGTTATTTAGATTTTAGGTTTTTTTTTTTGTTTGTGAGTGTGTTAAATTAGATTTTAGAATTCTGCAATTATTTTTGGTTTTTTTGTTGGATTATAATTATTTGTTGGATTATAGTTTTGTTTTGGTTTTTAAAATTCAGATTATGTAAATGTTATAAAAATAAAAAATAAAAAAAATAAAACTAACCTAGTTTTATTTTATTTAGGATCCCCATAACAAATGCATTTAAATTTGGATTATAATTTTGTTTAGGTTTTTAAAATTCAGATTATGTCAATAAAAAAATTATATATATAAAAAAAAAACTATACTAGATTTATTTTATTTAGGGTTCCCATAACAAATGCATTTAAATTTGGATTATAATTTTGTTTAGGTTTTTAAAATTCAGATTATGTAAATAAAAAAAGGATTAAATACCTTAAACCTCCATAGGGTTTACCAACTTTATTTTTTCCCCCTGGGGTTTCACTTTTATCACAGGACCTCCTTGGGGTTTTGATAAAGACCAATTTAGTCCATCCGTTAGTTGATCGTTAAGACTGACACGTAGACCAATCAGATGTTGACACGTGGCACCTATTTAATTTTTTTTTTTAAATTAACAAAAAAAAATGTATTTAAAAAAAATTAAAAAAAAAGGAAAAAACTGGGGGTGGCTTTCCTTTTTTTTTTTTTTTTAATTTTTTTAATTTTTAGAAAAACATTTTTTTTGTTAATTAAAAAAAAATTTTAAATAGGTGCCACGTGTCAACATCTAATTGGTCCACGTGTCAGTCTTAACGGTCAACGAACGAATGGACTAAATTGATCCTTTATCAAAACCCCAGGGGGGTCCTGTGATAAAAGTGAAACTCCAGGGGGGAAAAAATAAAGTTGATAAACCCTAGGGGGGTTTGAGATATTTAACCCATAAAAAAAATAAAAAAATAATAAAAAAACTAACCTAGATTTATTTTATTTAAGGTTCCCATACCAAATGCATTTAAGTTTGGACAATATTTATTGGTTTGAATTTAGACAAAATAAATTTATTTTGTTGATTAAAGTTATTTATTTATTTATTTTTATTTTTTTAAGTATTATATATTTGTTTCAAATTTAATTTTTAGTTTCAAATATAAATGCTAGGCTAGTCTATTTTATTTTTGAACATGAATTGTTTAATTTTTGTAGAGTATCATATATATATATATATATATATAAAATTATTTATTTGTTTTTAATTATTAGGTATTTGTTTTAAATTTAATTTTTAGTTTAATTTTGTTGTATGGTAGGATTTTTATGAACATGAATTGTATAAGTGTCATATATAATGCTAGGCTATACTATGTTATTTATTTATGCATTGTTTAATTTTTTTAAGCATCATATATAATGCTAGGCTAGGCTATTTTATTTGTGAACATGAATTGTTTAATTTTTTTAATTGTCATATATAATGATGCTAGGCTAGGCTATTTTATTTATGAACATGAATTGTTTAATTTTTTTAGGGGAAACTTCACTAAGGACCCCCAAACTTTCACCCGTTTTGAAATACCCCACTGAACTTCAAAATCTCTCAATTTAGTCCCCTAAACTTTCAATTGCTCTCAATTTGGACCCCTCCGTCTAAATCAATCATTAACCCCAAACGGAAAACGAAACACGTGACTTGCACGTGACTTTTTTCACCTGAACTACCCATTATACCCTTATACTAACTAAGTTAAATCTCCAGATTACCCTCTTCGAAAAAAATCCTAAATTAAACCTAAAAGTGAGATCTCATTCGATATTGCCAATGTGAAGGGAAAAGTGATCTTCCGAACCCATCCCTCCATGTCGGCGAACTAGAGTAGGCCCTTGAACTTTTGGTGTCGATTTAGTCAGAAATCGTGTCCAACTCAATTCGTTACTGCTATAATCAAGTACGATTTACGTTTTGTGTATCTTGACGTTTTGTTACTGTATTTTAGGGTTTGTAGTTGACGTTTATTGTTTTTGATCATTAATTTGTATTTGATATTTTGGGTTTTTGCATGTAACACTTCTAGAATGCATTTTGTTGAGGTTTTAGTGTGGCTATTTTTGTCGATTTGCAGTAGGTCATCCGTGGGATTCGTCCTTGTCGTTTTTTTCGCATTGACTTGTTGTTGGTTGCTAATTCGTCCTTGTCGTTTTTTTGGTATTGAAAGTTGTTGGTTTTTGATAATGTTATGGGAAAGTTGTCATATTGTTTGGTAATCTTGTCTTCTGATACTGAAGTGTGGCCCCCAAATACCATTTTCTTTGTCTGATCTAAAGCGTGGTCCCCTTCCATTACTTTTGCATTATTTGGTTGCTGATTTTAGGCAAATGCTATTGTCATTCCCCTCACTATCTCATCGCCATCTCCTCTCACTTTTTTTTTTTTTTTTTTGCTTTTGTTTGTTTTTAAAAAAATTAAAATGTTGAAAGAGGGAAGATGGTGGGGAGATAGTGAGGGGAATGTATTGTAGCAACCCTCCTGATTTTAATAGGGACAAATAAAAATTAATATGGGCAGGAGATAAAAATTTTGATGAAGTTATTATTTTTTTAGGTGTCCAACAGATCTTCTAGATGGACAATATTGGGCTACTGCAATTTTTTAACTATAATTTTTGTACAAACTTATATGTCGGTTTATATTGTGAATACCATGCCACATAATGTTTCATTTGATTAAGCAACAAAGTTTAAGAAATAAGAATAAGTTATTTAATAAGTGACATTATAAATATCAACTAAACTACCATATTAGATTATGAAAAAAGGAGTAGGTTTGGTCATTCTTTTTGAATGGTTCTTTTTGCTTTTTGGTTGTGATGTGAACTAAACAATTGAAAGTTGCTTTACCTTTTTTCTTTTCCAACTATAATTGAATGTACAAACCGGTTTATATTATGAATGACTTTGTGAAAAAATGTTTCATGTGATTAAGCAACAAAGTTTAAGAAATAAGAATAAGTTATTTAATAAGTGACATTATAAAGACCAACTAAACTACCATATTAGATTATGAAAAAGGAGTTGGTTTGATCATTCTTTTTGAATGGTTCTTTTTGCTTCTTGGTTGTGATGTGAGCTAAACAATTGAAAGTTGCTTTACCTTTTTTCTTTTCCAACTATAATTGAATGTATAAACCGGTTTATATTATGAATGACTTTGTGTTAGTATTGTATTGTATATTTACAACTTTGTCCTTCTATTAGTGTTTATTGTTGGTACATTTAAACTTGTCAATGTAATAAATGTGGCAGGACACATGATGGGTCCACACACTATGATGTTTGAGGTGCACCATGGGGGTACTTTTAACAGGCAACATAGGGTTCATTATGTTAGGGGCGATGTTAGTAATTACCCAGAGCCATATGATAGTTCTAAATTGAAATTTTCTGACATAGAGGATATATGTAAGACATATGAGTATAGGTCTGGGGATCTTGTTTATTACTGTGTACCAGGATATCCTTTAGAACGAGGGTTAAGACTTATGTCCTCTGACCACGATGTAACTGAAATGGTGGCAAACCATGTAGGTCATGATTTTGTTGTGTTGTATACAGTAATGTATGGTGTAGTAGATGTTGTTGTAGAAGGTGATGATGAAGAGGATTTAGAGTATGAGAGGACAGTTGTGTTTAGGAAAGATGCTTTCTAGGATTCAGTCCTTAGTGACGATACTGACTGTCTTGACTCGAATGAGGATAGTGCTCCTACTTATAGGGACATTGATGAGGGAGTTGGAAATGATGAAGGTGCAGAGGTTGATGGGGATGAAAATGATGAGCTTGGGGGAAATGATGAGGATGAGGATGAGGATGATGATGCTGAAGAGAGTGATGCAGGTGGAAGTGATGGACAACATAGAGGTGGAGAAGAGATTGAAGAGAGAGAAGAGAGTGATGATAGTTCACACAGGGATGATAGTGATTAGCTTAGGTTACCTGACGATAGTGGTGATGATAGTGCAGTGCCTTCCCGGAGGGATGTAGCCAAAAGGGTGCAGTTTGATTCTACTGATTTAAATAATCCTACAAACAGTACTATATTATAAGAGGGAAGGATTTGAGATTCAAGAGAAATGAGCTTAAAAGGATTGTCATAGTTTGCAAAGACCCAAGGTGCAAGTATATGGTGTATGGGAGGCCGTTGAAAAATGAGATGACATTCCTTTTAGTGTCCATAAGGCCCAAACACACTTGCACTAGGAAGTACCAAAATCATATGGTCACTTCAACTTGGATTGTTGAGTGGTGTATGGATTTTTTTAGGGAGCAGCCAAATATGCCCATAGATGTGTTGCATAAAAAGGTGAAAAACAAATGGAATGAGGATGTCCATGTGAGTTCCCTGTATAGGGCAAGAAAAAAAGCAAGAGAAGAAATATATGAGAAATTGGATCAGCAGTACCATCGTTTGTGGGATTATTGCTCCATGGTTAGGAGCACTAATGTGGGCAGCTGTATGATTTTGATGGTTGAGAGACCAATGGCTGAGGTACCTTGCAGATTTCAAGGACTTTATGTTTCATTGACAGCCATGAAGAATGGCTTTAAGGAAGGGTGTAGGCTTGTTATTGGTGTTGATGCATGTTTTCTAAAGGGTATGTATAAGGGGCAGCTAATGACTGCTGTTGGCAGGGATGCCAACAACAACATGTACCAAATAGCAATAGCTGTGGTAGAGGCTGTGACAAAAGATAGCTGGACATGGTTCTTGGAGGCTCTTGTTACAGATCTTGGTCCAACTCGATATGGGTGGACTTTTATTTCAGATCGACAAAAGGTAATTTAAGAATAAGTTATTATTCATATAAATGCAGAGTTTGGTGTAGTGCATGCAACTAATTATGTTTTCAAATATTGTGTAGGGCCTCGTTCAAAGCCTAGAGCAAGTATGTCCACAGTCCGAGCATCGTACATGTGTTAGGCACTTGTACGCGGATTTTAGAAGTGAAGGTCATGGGGGGTGCTACTGAAAGACTTTCTATGACAAGCTGCTACAGCCTACACAAAGCCAGAGTTCTACAGAGTGATGGATGAGATAAAGAGAATTATCAAGGATGCCCATACATATCTGGAGAAAGTTGACCCCGACATATGGTGTAGGGGTTGGTTCAATACAAATGTCAAGTCTGGTCTCTTACACAATAATACACGTGAGAGCTTCAATTCTTGGATCAAAAAGTTCCGTGACCAGACAATCTTGTCCATGTTGGAAGGAATTAGATGCAAGTTAATGAGAAGGTACGTGAGGAAGAAGGAGATGATTAATTCAATGGAGGAGGCCATAAGACCAAAGATTAGAAAAAAACTTAAAAAGGAAGAGGATGAAGCCAATTCTTGTTGTTGTACATATGCTGGATAGGGTATGTTTGAAGTTGAGTGCCTCGGGAGGAGGCTTGTTGTAGATGTGGATGGTAGAACTTGTGGCTGTAGGAAATGGGATGTAACTGGCATCCCATATTCTCATGTCATTTCAGCCATTTTACACTAAGGTAGAAACCTAATGATTATCTAAGTCCATACTACAGCAAAGAGATGTACTTGAAGTGCTATGACTACATTATTTACCTTGCGCCAAGTGAAGAGCAATGGCCTAGAAGTGACCAACCTAACATTGAGCCACCCAAATCAAGAGTAACTCCTGGCAGACCAAAAAAACTCAGAAATAGGGGTGTTGAAAAACCAAGAAACCCTAGTGCAATCAGGAAGGGGGAAAATAAGAATCAATGTGGGCATTGTCGGAAGTTTGGTCACAATAAGAGATCATGCGAAGCTAGGCTGCAACATGAGGAAAGAAAGGACCGCGCGAGACAATTTTACAAAGAGAATGCATTAACTGACTGGAGTTTGGACATGGTAAGTCATTTGTGTAGTTTACTGTATTTATGGTTTGTTGATTAGTGTTTAATTGACTATGTTTGTCAACAATTGTGTTGGGTTTAGTTTGCTGTATTTACTATTTGTTTATTAGTGTTTAATTGACTATATTTGTCAACAATTGTGTTGGGTTTAGTTTGCTGTATTTACTATATTGTTGATTAGTGTTTAATTGACTATATTTGTCAACAATCGTGTTGGGTTTAGTTTACTGTATTTACTATACTGTTGTAGTTGGATGGATCTTCAACTGCCACCTCAGCAACCACCACCACAAGATCAAGAGTGAACACACCATCAAATGGTGCAAAAAGAGGAAGAGTTAACACACCATCAGTTGGTGCAAAAAGGGAAAAAGTTAACACACCATCAGCTGGTGCAAAAAGAGCAAGAGTGAACACACAATCACAGCCTGTACCAGATACTCCATCACAGTATGCACCACAGCCTCCATCACATCTTGCATCACAACCTGCACTAGAGCCTCCATCACAGCTTGCACCAAAGTCTACCAGAGTAGTACCTTCTTCATCCCATCAAGCCAGAACAGCTAACAGGATAGCAACACATTATGTATACAGATCAAATGTGAATAATTTTTCATTTTTCATTTTTCATATTCGGTAATTTTTCATATTAACCCCAACTTTACTGGCCTGATAGTATACTTATATTGCAGACTAAATCCATATTTGGTCATAAGCAAAAGACAACTGTATGATTGGCTACAAGGACTAGAGAGGGTGGTAGGTTAAGGGAGCATGTTGGGAGTAAGAGACAACCTACCAACCAGAAGTTTATTGTTGATTAGACAGGGGACCTTGTTGGCCCACCCCCAATTCCAAGTGGTGGACCCGTATGCTCTTGGGGTCCTCCCCGAGTTGGTAGTATAACATATAGAACTGCCCCACCAGATTTTGACATACAAAAGGGTAAGGGGACAACTATTGACAACCCTCCGCCAGGTTTTGGGAACCATGTTCGAAGAATGAATAAGGGAAAAGAGAAGTCCACCACAGTAGTGAAGGGCAAAGAGAAGAAGAAAATGTGAGAACTATGACTTGTTATTGACAACTTTTTGTGTTTGACCGCCTAATGGTTGTGTTTATATTTTATAAACATTGTAATGGATGAAGTGAAAATGGTGTAGATGTATACTTTTGGGAACATTTAGAAACTATATGACTTATGGATTCACCATTTTGTAACTATTATGCTGAAATTGTTGACTAGTTGGATAATTGACAAGTTCCTTAGTAGAAAAGCAATATATAGTTGTATTTATATTTTGTAATGGATGAAGTAAAAATGATGTAGATGTATACTTTTGGGAACATTTACAAACTATGTGACGTGTGGATTCACCATTATGTAACTATTATGCTGAAATTGTTCATTAGTTGGATGATTGAAAAGTTCCTTAGTGGAATTGCATCATGGCCTAGAAGCCATGATGTTTGTTGATTAGTGTGTCCATATTCAGGTTTTTTGAGCTTGTTTTAACGATATACCCTTTTATAGCACATTTAAACTTGTCATGTATGTTTCCAATGATTGGAAACTCTCATAGAATATAATGTAATCTGTTTGTGAGTGTTGGACTCTGATAAGCATCCATGCCAAATGCAATATTTTATGTAACAAGCATTCTCTAATTTCAGGTTAGCTGCTATAGGTTATTCACTTGCTATTGTCATTTAAAATTATGGGTTTACGAGCATGTTACAAACTCTATACCCAACTTGTGAAATTCTCCACTATTGAAATTGATAGACATCAAATTCAATAGATGACTCAATTCTGTGAACAAATCCCAAAAACAGCTTGTTAATTAATTTGTACCAACAAAATTCATACAAAGCATTCCAAATATTCCAAATTAAACAAAATTCATACAAAAAAATATTACAAAATAAAACATAACCACAAGTTTGATAGGCTGATAGGCTGATAGTAGTTGGATTGGATTAACAAGAGATTACAACAAAAACATGCAAATTCATTTGTCTTCTTCATCTGGTCAACATCAGCCTTGATGCAAGTTCATTAGAAGAAAATAGATAAAACATCATTCCAGTAACAAGACACAAACAACATGCAGGTGCAACTTGGAACTTCAGCTGCTAGCCCTTATACTTATTCTTCTGCCTTTCAAGTTTAAGTGCGAAATTAACAGCATTAACTTCCATTTTCGACTTGATCTGAGCAATTTCAATCTTGCATTTGAAGACTTCCATTGCTCTTTCAGACTTCAAATCCTGCTGCCACTCCATCAACATCTACATCACTCGATCACAGCACATACAAATGTCTGGTTCAACCCATTTAAAAAAATTGCAACAACGATTTTTTTCATTCTGTATAATCACACAATTAGGGTCTAACCCATTACTAAAACAGCAAAAATTATATTTCTGTTCAAATAAAATTTCTAAACCATAAACTTACCACATAATTTACATACGTATAAAACCTCTTGCCATTATTTTTAGTTGTGGAAGCTGTTTCGATCACTATTTTACTCTCACATTTGCAAATCGGATGGCTCAATCCTGAATCGCTTACCTCACCCTCGGAGTACTCCATCTTTCACCGTCGTAACCGTGGGACTCCTTCACCGTCTTGAGCTCGTCGCTGGCAGAGGAGAATGAGTGTGGGTCGAGGTCTTCAGCTACTGCAAAACCCAAGCTTTGCGATTGCGATTTCCTCAGAAGGGTGGAAGCCGTCGGTTGCGGTTGCGATTGCTCAGATTTGCAGTGGTTCTTCATGTGCGTCGCTTGTCAGTGTTGGAGTGCAAACAATCAATGAGTTCGATTTTGGCCGGCAAATCGAGTGGCCATTTAAGTTAGTAAGGTGAGGAAGCATGAGGGTATAATGGGTAGTTCAGATGAAAAAAGTCACGTGTTTCGTTTTCCGTTTGGGGTTAACGATTGATTTAGACGGAGGGGTCCAAATTGAGAGTAATTGAAAGTTCAGGGGGGATATTTCAAAACGGGTAAAAGTTTGGGGGTCCTTAGTGAAGTTTTCCCATTTTTTTTAAGTGTCATATATAATGCTAGGCTATTTAATTTTTGAAAATGAATAGTTTAATTTTTTCAAGTATCAAATATAATGCTAGGCTAGGCTATTTTATTTATCAACATGAATTGTTTAATTTTTTTATGTGATGTATTTCGCAGGTTGATATGAGTTTTCGGGGAAAGTCAAGAGCACAGAGACCACTAGTGCGAGTGACCCCGAAAGCACAGTTGTCAGGGTCACCATCGTATCATGTGATTGAGACACAGAACCCGCATGTAGTGCAACCTAGCTTGTTTATGCGCCACAAAGATGCAGTTTATCGACGTAGTCCACCCCAGTATGACGTTGGCTCAGGCTTACTATATGAGCCATCGTCACTGAGCCAAGTAGGGTTTGTCCCACACGGCCATTTCGCTCGACCCCCGTATGATGTTGGCTCAGGCTTGCTATCTGAGCCAACGTAACTAAGCCAATTAGGGTTGGTCTCACATGACCATTTTGATCAGCCAGTGCACAGCAATGCAAATATGCATGCCATGGATGCGACGCAGGCCATGGAGGGCATGCGTCATGATAGGGTTGATGCCACGCAGTCCAAGCAGCCCCATGAGCCAAATTATTATTATTATTATTATTATTTAAATATATCTTTAAAAAGTAACTTTTCCCCAAAAAAAAACATTTATTTTTTATTTTTTTAAAAAAGGAGGAGAAGCGATTGACCCCAGGGGATGGCTCGTCGCCACCCATCACATGGGTGGTTGGGGTGGCACGAGGCTACCACATGGCCAACGGGTGGCGTGCGGCCACTAGCCTCGCGCCACCCTAGCCACCCATGGGATGGGCGGCAGCAGTGAGCCGCCCCTTGGGATGGCTTCTCCTCCTTTTTATTTTTTTTTAAAAACAAATAAATAAATGTTTTTATTATTTGATATAATCAAGTGTGTTAAGTTTGTTTTTGAGTTTTTGATTCTAGATGCTTTTAGACCCTTGGATGTTTTCGATGGTTAGAATCTTAAAAAATGAGATTTCCAATTACTCACAATTGGAGGGGATCCTGACCAGTACCAACACATGACAGCTACTTAAACCGGCTATTCTTTCACTCAGAGTAATTCTAGAAGGTCTACTTGTGTCTTATTAGAATGATGTGGCTATTAAAATTACCCTTTGATCAAAATTCAATAATGATCAATTACAAGTTCAATGATGATTTTAATAGCTATATCATTCTTAGTATAATATAAATAGGACACGAGTAAACCTTTTAGAATTACTCATTTCACTCATCCTCTTTGGAGAGTTTTTCCTTTTTACTCCCTTCAAATGAGTGAGCACTATAAGAAGTTTGTGCGTACTAAAACTATATATATATATATATTCAAAGCAAGATTTCGGATGTAATCTTTACTTAAAATAACTAGTTAAATGTGGAGATTTTTTGGTATTTTTTATTATATGGCTAGTCAAAATAACCTTTTGATTACTTTGATTGGCTGATGTAAGGATGCTCGGAAAGTATTTACTCTTTACTCTTTTAAAATGAGTAGAGATTTTTATGTGGAGTAAAACCACAAAACCAAAGCATATCTATTGATTTTTCATGTCATTTTCAAAGCAAGATTGCCAATATCTAATAAAATATATATATTCTGACCACTGCTGGGTTGATGTGGATGCTTTTGCTGCAAGCTAGGCCTCAATGAGTGCAGCATTTTCCTTCTAAAACATGATTGTCAAAACAACTTTGGCTAGTGAATGATCGAACTGGTTTGGGTTTGCGATTTTTTTTTTCTATTTTATTAAATTAAATTTAAAATTGTGAATATTGAGGAGAAAAAAGAGTTGAGATTACGTTTGAGTTGTTTGAAGAATATAAAATTTTGAATAAAATTAAAAAATTTTGAGTTGAATTGAGTTTAGTGGTGTCAAATCAACTAAAAAAAGAGAAAAAAGTTAAGAAAAAATTGGCAAAAATTGTCTTCCAAAAAAGCCCTAGTAACAATTAACAATAAATACACGGACAAATGGAGAGCATGCAAAATATAGTAGTGGAGTGGGATCTTTTAGTCTCTTGATTTCCACATTCTGAGTACTTCATTAATTTCCCGATATGCATGCCATCTTCATTCTCCCCGGCCCTTTCATATATTATATATATATATATATATATATATATATATATATATATATGGTGTGATGGCCAGAAATGCTGCAGCTTTGTAGAGGGAAACTATTATGGGATCAAGTTTGGCGTGCCAATAATTTATAGTGAGTAGTTGGTGGAGCAGAACATGCATCATATATAGACAAGAAAGGTACGTAGGCCAGGGCCATGCAGTGGATTTTTCCACTCTTTCTCTTTCGCGTGGTTTTCTTAACCATAAAACAGTAAGTAGAGAAACAAACATACATTAATAGCAACCACTTGAAAAACAGCTGTTGACTTGAAATATGGATGGCACAGAAGCCCAGAGCTCCAACTCCGATGGCAAACGAGGCGGTTGGATCACCTTCGTCTTCATCTCTGGTCGCTTTCTCTCTCTCTCTCTCTCTCTCTCTCTCTCTTCTCACTTACGCGCGTGCATCACAAACGATGTGTTGGAGGAATTAACTGATCATATGTTTCTTCTTTCTAGGGGCTGTGATGGGGTTGACGCTTGCGGCTGGAGGATGGATGTCAAACTTGATTGTATATCTGATTCAGGAGTTCAATGTGGAAAGCATAAATGCTGCTCAGATTTCAAACATAGTTAACGGCTGCTCCAATCTTTTTCCGGTCATCGGAGCAATTGTTGCCGACTCTTTCTTAACTTCTTTCTCTGTTATCTCAATTTCAGCCTGTATCTCCTTACTGGTACGTAATGTTCTCTCTCTCTCTCTCATTTTTTAGATAGATATTCTTTGACTGGTGGACAATTTTACGTTAGAATTGTCCTAGATCTGATCTTTGTGTCGAAAGGAAAATATCCTTTTACCTTGAGAAAACAATGAAAGAAAATATGACTTGTCCTACACGATTGCAAAGGAAGAGTGTCTTTTAGTCTCACTCTTATAATACTCTTTTGTCATGCGAGAATTATTTGAATATTAAAAGGAAGAGTGTCTGACTCTTATAATACACGATTTCAAAGTCAAAAGTTAATTGGGCTCTTTTATTATAAATCAATTTTTTTTTTTCATTTTTCTATACAAAATATTCTTATTTTTTCTCGCATCAATTAATCTTTGCTAAAAAAAAGCCCCAAGACTTTCACCAAACAGAGCTACTAAAACTATGTGCTTATGTATCAGGTGTCAATTGAAAACTAATTTAATTTCTTATTTATATGAAGGACTACCATGATTAGTAGGGCTGGTGTGGTTGTTGACAGTCCGAGCTTTTAAACTAATTAATTAAATAGTATTTATACAGCATTTACGCCTGGTTCACCCAATGTTTAGCATTTTTAAAGCAACTACATCGATGGAGTTTGCATTTTCTAGACCGATGATATATATATATATATATATATATATAACAAAACAAAATATTAAAGTACATGACTAGCTAAAATAACCTGAATGGTATTGTTCCAAAAAATTTACATTTGCAGGGAATAATTCTTTTAGGATTGACGGCAACACTTGATCCCTTGAGACCTCAACCGTGTGATGTTAATGGATCAAGCATTTGCACGCCACCCTCAGCCGTCCAATACGCGGTTCTATACGCAGGTTTAGCTCTGTCGTGTATTGGGTTGGGAGGAACACGATTTACTCTAGCAACAATGGGAGCAAACCAGTTTGATAATCCTAAGGATCAAGCCATTTTCTTCAACTGGTACTTCGTCGGCATTTACGCCGGTTCTGCGCTGAGCAACGCCATCGTCTACATGGAAGATAACGTGAGCTGGAAATTAGGATACGGCGTCAGTGCATTCGTTAACTTCATCGGCCTCGCCGCCTTCTTGCTGGGACGCCGTTACTACATCCGTGATAAGCCGCAGTGGAGCCCCTTCACAGGGTTAGCTCGTGTGGTTGTTGCCACTTTTCACAAAAGGAAGGTGCAGCTCTCTTCCAAAATCGAGGATTACTACTGTGGAAAAGATGGAATCACTACGGAAAATATTGCTACAGTACCTAAGAAGAGATTCAGGTACGCTGTTATTATAACGAGAAATACTATAGTAAAATAAAAATATCATTTTTGGCCTCTTAAGTGGTAAGGGGCTTTGGGCATCATTTGTAGTTGTCGTGGTCCTACCTATTAATGGGACCTGTAATCTCTTGCCACCTACAATTTTTATAGACTAAAAATAATTATTTTATTACATTATAACATATCTCTATTATAACTTATTAATGAGTTTAACATTTTTTTTCTTTTTCCTTTTTTAAGAGAAATGATGAAAACGAAAGAAAGGTTGCCAACAGCCCATTAATATTGCCCCTATATCGGAAAGAGTTTTTTTTTTTTTTTTTAATTGGGTTAAAAGAATTTTCTTAAATTAAATCTATAAAATAATTCATACTCTCTTGATCATGAGCATTTGAATAACAAAAAATTTTTCCAACCCAATTTAAAAAAGAAATAGACAGAAATTCTTTTCAAACTGATATAAAGGAAATATCCTCTAACTCATGTAAAATAGTATCAAATGTCTATAAACATTTTAAAAAAGCACATTAAATTCTTAACCTTATTAATAATTTATTAATTTAGACTAAATTTAATGTATTTTTTAAATATTTATAAATACTATTTTATATGAGTAGAAAGATATTTTCTCTATACTAATTTAGATGAAATTTCTTTAAAAAAAAAATTATGTCGATAGTAATTAAACCACCGCAGTTATTTGTAGGTACTTCTTTAAGAATTCTTTGGATAAAATTGAGCTCACCTTCCAATAACTTCAAGTTGCTCCACTGAGACGTAAACCCTAAGATGGGGAATAGGACGTACAAGAGCCAGTAAAGTCGCGCTACAATTCACGAAAAATACGGAAAAGTAGTTGTCTTTTTGCGGATCACTGGTTGCTAGCTATCATTAGATTTCCAAATCCCTTTGATGATTTTAATTAATTAGTCTTTTTGGATGGAAGTTGGTACTGATTCACTGAACAACAGGATCCGGATCACCACCGATAGGAAGAAATTTTAAAATTTTCAATTGTTAATAATGACTTTTTATTTTAAATTTAATGGTCTATAAATTATTTAAATGTCAATAAAATAAAAATTAACATTTAATGCTTTGATTGTATAAAAATAACTGATATTTTATAAATTATTGAATTTAAAATAAAAAATTACGACTAACAATTAAAAAATTACAAATTTCTTCTCCATTAGAGAGATTCTCAATTTCCAAAAAAAAAAAAACATGATACTACAGTTGTTAACATATTCACGATTAGAGTACTGTTCGGCTGCGCTGTTTTTCATTACTTACTAGAAAGGTGTGATATTCCCTTGAGAGCTGATTCCTATTCTTCCCTTATCCTCAATATATACCTCCATGCTTATGAATGTCTCATCGGTGGAGCACTAATTAATTGGTGGTCGGAGCACTACCATGGTGATGATGACAGTTTCGATTTGATTCAATCATTTTTTTTTTTTTTTTTATAAAATATTTGACAAAGCATACCTTCTATAATTGTTACGTCTATTTAATTCACGTACACGTACATCTCAAAAATTCTAATTTTCTTTTCTTGTCTAGGTTCTTGGGAGAAAAGTGTTATGTCTATTCAATTTACACGTCAAATTCTAGCTTCATATATATAGTACTATTGACTTTTATGAGAAAACGTCAAAGTAGAATGGAGAAATGTTTGCTATAATCTTGTTATTATTGGTGCTATAATCTTGTTGACACCAATTCTAATGCAAATAACTTTATAAAGAATGTAACTTTGTAGCACACCTTTCGATTTATTTTCTTGTTTTAAATTGCCATATTAATAGGGATGTTGTAACTTTTATTACAATTTCTTTTACCAATTGATATATAAATTTATAATTAGTAAAATGATTAACCAAATTTTTAATGCAGGTTCCTCAACCGTGCAGCACTTAAAACGGAAGGAGATGTTCAGCCGGATGGTTCAATCGCAAAGCCTTGGAGGATATGTACAATACAACAAGTAGAAGATCTCAAAACACTCATCAGAATCTTCCCATTATGGTCATCCAGTATTTTCTTAGGCACCCCAATAGGAATCCAGGCCAGTTTGACCGTCCTCCAAGCTTTGACCATTGACCGTCACCTTGGACCTCATTTCCAAATCCCAGCTGGCTCTATCCTAGTCGTCGTCCTAATCTCCACAGGAATCTCTCTCACCCTTATCGATCGTTTCTTGTGTCCCATGTGGCAAAAGCTTACTCGTTCATGTCCAACCCCCCTCCAGCGAATAGGATTGGGCCACGTGCTAAACGTTCTAAGCATGGCCACTTCAGCACTCGTTGAAACAAAGCGGCTCAAAATTGCCCGAGCCCACCACCTCCAAACCCGGCCCGGCTCCATAGTCCCCATGTCGGTCTTGTGGCTGTTTCCACAGCTGGTTTTGGTTGGCCTTGGAGAAGCATTTCACTTCCCGGGGCAAGTAGCGTTGTATTATCAAGAATTCCCAGCGTCACTACGAAGCACATCAACGGCGATGATTGCATTGATCATAGGGATTGCTTTTTATCTGAGCACGGCTTTGATTGACCTTGTTCGAAGGGCCACCGACTGGTTGCCAGGTAATATAAATGATGGGAGGATAGATAATGTGTACTGGGTGGTGGTTGTGGTGGGAGTGGTCAACTTCTTTTACTACATGGTGTGCTCTTCTTTGTACAAGTATCAAAATGTTGAAAAGGGAGCAGATGAGAGTTCTTCTAGTGAGAAGTGATGCCACCGGTTAACAACGCAAGGGGCTTGATGCATTTATAACAAATTATTCAGGTCAACAATAAAGATCACAACAAATTAAAAAATAGGGATGTGTGATGTGTTTACAGTGTAGGTTTTTTTAAATTGTCATCAATTGTTACTAATTTTTTTAGTGACGTGTTGAAGTTCACACATCACTAATTAATAATGTGTGAACTTTAACACGTTACTAACTAGCGATTAGGGGTGACAAAATGGGTACCCATACACGACCCGATTATGACCCGCGGGTACCCGTTACACGATTAGCCTATACCCAGACACGACCCGTTTAGCTAAACGGGTAATCGGGTTTGACACGATTACGACACGAAAATAACCGGGTAACCCGACACGACCCGTTTTACCCGTTTAAAATAACCGGGTATAAACGGGTAGACACGACCCGACACGACCCGATTACCCTAAACTATAATTTTTTTTTAAAAAAAAAAAAAAATTAAAATTCAAAATTGTAATAATAATACTAATACATTATACATCAATATAGTCAATGCAAAAAATTGAGTTCTAAGAGATTAAAGGCTTTAATAAAGAATAAGAAAAAAAAAAAAAATTGGAAAGTGACCGTAATTGACAAATTGTACTCCAAAATAAATTACTAAACTCATAATTTCACCTAAACTTAAAAGTTAAAAGTTAAAACAAGTAAGTTCATTTATTAAAATAGTCCACTTATAATTTAGTCCCACATGTAACAAAAGTGTTAAAAAATTAATTTGAACAAAGATACAAATTCTCAGACATTTTTTTTAGCATCCAACCCTGGGCCAAGACTCAATATTTTTGAATTCCATGAGAGCCATAGAAGACCAAGACCCTTATTTAATTGTGCAAATACATTTATCAAAATGTGTAATATAATAGAATAGTTATAATTTAAGTGATTTTCATTTTAGCAACGATAAGGTAAAGTTACTAAAGTACAGTAAAGTTTTTCTAAAGATCACAAATTTGCTATCCGAAACAAACAATGGCATCAAATTGAAGATCCTATTATAATATTTTTTTCAATATTTGATTACAATAATATTTCTTTTATTTTAAAACATGATAATCAATATAATGATAAATTGTAGATAAATAAAAGTGGTAATAGCTAATATAATAAAATCATAAATTTTTATCTAAAAATAATAAATAAGACTTAAAAAAATATTAACTATACAACATCGTTCTTCTTGATGATAGATTACACTCATATTTATAAGATTTATTTAGCTAAAAGAAATTCCAGTTATTAATTTCCATCTCTTATTACAAAGAATTATATATACCACAAGATGCGATGGCTACTTACCACTCAAAACATCTTTGTAAGAAGATAACATGTGAATTACAAAAGGAGTGAAGTAAAGTGACCTGACCACTGACGTGAGGAGTCTGAGGCAGTGAGGTGAGACCGCGAGATTCGTGCGTGCGTGAGGCGAGAAACCGGGTCAGGAAAAGAAAAAAAAGCGGAATTACGGCCCAGATTGACCGCCCGGACCCGCTGCAATATCGTGTCTGCGGCGGAATTGACCCCTTGGCCAGTGCCCAATGGTGTTGGGCCGATTCTGACGAACCGTTAGCCCAAACCCAATGCACATTTTTTAAGTACAGCCATTGTTGATGTCGGACCGGGTCGTGTCAAAATTACCCGGCCCTACTAGCGATGTGTTAGCACCAATTTAAAAAAATTTCAAAAAAGGAAAAAAAAAAAAAAATTGTGATGCATTGGTGATGTGTAAACAATAACACGTCACCAATCATGGGGACATGCCATAGTGGCATGTCACCAATAGGGTATGACACATCATCGGTTGGTGACATGTAAGAGTGACATGTCACCCTATTAGTGACGTGCCATTGTGGCACGTCATCAGTGGGTGTACTTTTTTTTTTTTTTTGTCTTATGTGTATATTATTGTTGTTTTTAAGAAGAAAAAAAAGCTTGCTCTTATTTCTTTCATTTGGTTTTAAAAAAATAATATACATTTTCATACCAAGAGAACGTTTAGAATTTCTAATTAGTTTTTGCATTTTAATTAAGATCATACTGTTGAGATTTTTAATGAGAAGATCTAGTATGATCTATATATATATATATATATATATATATATACTCTTAAAAATCAAATTTTCATAACAAATGCTCCTCACACTCATTTGAGTAAAAAAAAAAAAATGGTTACAACCGAAACATCAATATTATGAAATTATAATATAACTTTATAATTTCTAACTTTACTCAGAGCCAAAAATAGTGGTAAATAAACATATATTAATGTTTACTTATAAATATCGTGGATCATCCATAAACTACTTTGGTTTCTAGTAGACTTGTACTACTAGTTAGTTTGCATTCTCATTAGGTTAATCGATAGTGATCTACCCTTTTAGGCTAGTTGGATCATGTCCAATTTATGACCAATTTTCATAGGTTTATTGTTTACCCATTCTATTTTTTTCGAGTAATGTTAGAATGAAATCCTGTAGTTTTTTTTTTTTTGGTGCTTCTTTTCAAAATTGATGTAAATTTATATCTATCAACATTTTGGTTTTTCATCACAAACGAGGCATAATTTCCAACATATGGCAGGCATTACAGATTTACAATGAACTCCTGAAGGGGTTGCTTTTGAAAATAAATAACAAAGAAGTATATATATATTCGATAAAATAAACATGATATCTCACTAAAAAGGAAATATTATAAATCATACGATGCAAAAGAATTTTTTTTTTCTTTTATAAAAAAAAAATACATAATTAAGGTAGAGGGATAAAGGATCTTACAATTTTAAACAAATTGTAAATTCTTAAATTATGTGAATTTATATCGTTTCTTCTACTGTTATTAAATGTTATCTAATATAAATTACCAATAGGAATTTATATATTTTCGTCAAGTTCTTGAACTTTATATAATAAAAAAGATTTGAGTCAAAACTTATTTTTTAATTTATTGAAGAAAAAATAAACGCGTCTTTAAAAGTAAAGGAAAAATATTTTGTAATGAAAGCGTTCTTTTTGACTGTGTCAGTAACATGCTATATTTTTAACTGGTAATATTTTTCAAATTGTTTTTTTTTTAAAAAAAAAAAAAAAAAAAAGACTAAATTTACGTAATTTTTTTAAAAAAAATTGTAGGTGACCCTAATTAAGGCTAAAGAGGTTGGGAACAATAATGTTGGAGGTCACTACAAAAACTTTGACTCCAATGTGAGCAGTGAGAGCTCTCACTTTATTTATGGTGAAATGTTGCAGCTGGATAGGGTAGAGTCCATTTTCACTGGCCCCTTACAGGAGAATCCTTCCTGTGTTGTTGTCATTGTATCAAAAAATAGGTAGAAGTTAGTTTAAAATGGCAATCCTTGTCATAACAGAATTGATTTATAGAGAGTAGGTTGGCTAAAGCATAGTGCAGTGTAAAATATCATTAAGATGAAGAATGGAATCTAAGGTATGAAATGAGGAAGAGCTAGTGCGACAAATACTAAGTCAACTACCATTACCCACTGCTACTGTCTCATTACCCTGGTATAGTTGTTGTATGGTCAAATTTTCCCAAGCAGCCATGATATGGGTGTTGGCTCCATTGTCTGCCAGCCAGTACTGATCTTCATCTTGGATGGAGTTTGATTGGGCAGCTATTGTAGCAAGATCTGATGGTGGATGGAGCCAACTCGTGATGCGCTGCTTGATGCTCCTTGACGGGTGCCAAGTGCGTTGCTGAAACCAAATGCAGTTGAGCTGCTGATTGGCCTGCTTCCTTAATAGAGCTAACATGAAGAATGTGGCATTGGGGTCGTGAGGTTTGGTCTTGAGAAGAATGTTTGTTGTCTGTCCGGGTGAGATGACCAACACATTGGTCGTGAAAGGCTTAACGTAAACTACATGTGCTTCAACAGCAGCTAGGTTGTGGTTTGCTACACTGAAAAATAGCTCGTCATTGAGTGCAGCATTGATCAAACGGAGGAGGTATGTCTTCCCCGGCTTCACCTTCAACCTAAAAGTATCTGCATAAGCAAGTAGATGTAACCCACTGATTACGTTTCAAGTATTTAGGAAGGAAAAGTGTTTGGATGAATGGAAAATGGATGAGAAAATGATGAAGTATGATTGATTCAAGCTAAAATTGTAACCACAAAGATCATTCCAAGTATGATCAGACTCATGCTACAGATTAAGCTAGCTAAGTAGATGCTAAGCTAAATTGATTACAATTCTGTTTTGAAAAGCTTGAATGCCAAACTAAAAATTGCCTTAGGCTTTCGTGAAGTGCCTTTTTTAGAACAATTGTACAATGGTTCAGGAAGTCCATTAATTGTGTAGAAATCGGAGACATTTGGACAGGCTCTTGTCTAAAGAGCCTGGCTAATTACAGCCCATCCAAGAATCCAACAGTTAGATTGGTGACCACAAATCAAGGAGTTACCATCTCCCGACATCACCCCAGTCCTTTTTAAGCCTTAAATAGAGGAAATTATTTGCAAGAGAAGGACGTTTGACCCGACTTTCTTTTAAGCAAGAAAAGCAATAATGATGGAGTTTAATTAGGTTGTGTCGTTAGTTCTTAACCAAAATAACCAAACCAATCATATGGAAGCTATCAAAGAAGGAAGGTTCAATTAGCCTAGCCATTCCTCCACTTCTTCCAAGTCTCTATTTGCAAGGAGTTCTTCAATGAAGAGCTCTTCTTTTAAGTCTCATTTCACAAGGAGTTCTTCAACAAGGACCTCTTCTTCATTAAAGTCCCCTATGGGCCTCTAGGCTCTAGTGATTAGTTTTTCCCAGAAAGGCTCCTCTCCAAAGTGCCCTCTCCATTGGAGTTTCTCTCATAACACCAATATATATATATTCAAAATTTGTATGCATACATATTTAGTTTGTGGCTTGAGAATGTTTTAAATTGAAAGTTTTAAAGAGCTTCAAAATTAGAAGAGAGTCCCACATAAGAAAAAGAGAAAATAAAGTTTGCATCTAGATGATGTGAAGCATTCTTTTGTACGTTAATGAATAATCTTGACTTTGCCGGTTAAAGATTGATGCTAAAAATAAAATCTAGTAATTGTTTTGAGGGTGGTCAGCCCATTCCAACAGCTATTTTGGGGTGGCTGACCACCCAAAACAAATTAAGCAGGTGGTCAAACCCACCCCTAACTTCTCTTCTTTTCTTTTTTTTATTTTTTTATTTTTTAATGCATTGAGATGACGTAGCTTAGTCTAGTATTTTCATTATGGATTGTTGGTCCCTGTTATTTCAAAGAATTGTAGAAGACAATGCCCTTTCTCAGATTAAAGGAATTGAAGATGATCCAAAGTCTAGAACCAGCAAACTACTTTCACCAATTTATGCCTTTCTTAATTACTAGCTATTACATATATAAAGATGGCTAGTATATCGTGGTTCCACTATTTATCTGGCACTAGTACTTGGTATACAACTAAACTATCTCTAGTGATAAGTGTTTCAATCCAACATAGCTTTGTCGTTTTTTTTTTTTTTTTTTTTTTCATTAATTAAAAACAAAGTAGTCATAATTATAGCTGTCCAATTAAAAGGGTACCCTTCAAAATGCACTAAATGGAAGAAATTGAGAAATTTTGAAATGGAGAGGATCATTTTCCCAACCCCAAGGGGTTGGCTCAGTGGCACTTATTGAACCATAAGTTTTTGGGCAACCGTAGAGGTCTGCGGTTTGAAATTCATTAAGTGTAAACTGCTTTTTGGGGCCACACCCCTATAGTAAATAACCAGTATCCAATGAAGTACCTTATACCGTGTAGAAAAATTATCAGGAGTGCGATGCATGAGATAGAAGTTTACTTTGTAAGAGTAAGTTTACTTTGTAAGAGTAAGTCTAAAGAACTCTGCCTTGTGGGATTGTCCGTCATAAAAAAATAAAAAATAAAAAAAATAAAAAAAGCTACAAAATAAATTTTAGTGGGTTGGTGGAGTGAAGAGTCAAGGACAATAAGAGGTTCAATTCCCTTTGAATAAATTTAGTGAAGCATCTTAATTGTTATCAGTGATATTGCTTTTCCGTATGTGATTAGGTGATAAGAATATACTAAAAGACAACTAATGTATCAATAAGTCCTTCTTAACGTATATGGAGCATCGGATTCTGACTTCGACTGACATCTAATAGTAAATATTGTATTATATTATATTCGCTCGTTTTGGTGCTACAATATATCTGGACCATTTGATTACTGAGATCGGACGGCAGGACATGCTCTACTTGTTAAGATATATTTGTGTCACATCTTCTTATATAAATTATGAAATAAATTATTCTCATATTGTGTGGATAGATTGTAAACACGTTGTGCAGATACCAAACTTTATATTGATTCTCTATTATTAGATGAAACTGGATTTTTTTTTAAGTGATTTTCGGCTTGTAACTTTGACTAGTTTTTTTTAACATACATATATAGCGTAGAAGTCACTAACACTTAGTTTTGTCATAACAAAAACTGACGTTGGCCAGTGAGGATCCTAAACAACTTTTCCCATTTTATATAAAGAAATGTTACCATTCTTTATAGTGTTCTCTTAATTTTACGCATATATTGTTTTTTAAAAAAAATATGAGGGATCGGTGAGCTTTTTTTTTTTTTTGCTTTTTTATAAAACAATATTTACGTAAGATAGAAGAACACCTGAAAAATACCGGGAGGAACGTAGCATTTTTCTTTTATATATATAAGTAGTTGTGAAGTAGCACCATGTACTAGTTACCACAATGGCAGCAACTGAGTTCCTAGAGTCCAGCTATGACAAAGACGAGATGCTCTCCTCCAATGAAGAAGCACAAACTTCAGACTCTCGCAGCAAACGTGGTGGTTGGATCACCTTCCCTTTCATCAGTGGTCTCTCTCTCTCTCTCACACAACATGCATGCATGTTTGCTTTTGTGCTCGACCGGAAAACTTCCTTTATTTCCTCAGGTCAAAAAAATAGCTGAGAATTAAACATATTGCAATAATTCCAGGGACACTGATGGGCTTGACACTTGCCGTTGGAGGATGGGCAACAAACTTGGTCGTATATCTGATTGAGAAATTCCATGTCAAAAGCATCGTTGCTACTCAGATAATCAACGTTGTCAATGGCTCCACCAGTCTTCTTCCAGTCCTAGGAGCAATCTTTGCCGACTCCTTGTTTGGCTGTTTTCCTGTCATCTGCATTTCTTCTTCCGTCTCTTTGCTGGTAATTAATGTTCTCAAATTTTTTTAACCAAGCATGTTCTGAAATTAATATTTGTAGATGAAGAGATCTATGTAATATGTTACGTGTTTTTATCTCCTTAAGTATTTGAGATAATAGGCAGTTTAACATGATATTAGAGTCAAAGTTTCTGAGTTTGAACATTGACTCCGTCATTTACTTTCCATTTCAATTAAATATTTTACTTTTTGGGCCTTACCTATTAAAATGAAGTTTAAGCCCACATGTGAGATGGAGTGTTAAAGTAATGATTAAATTATTAAATTTGGGTTGGCTTAAGGATCTGTTTAGAATTGCGGTTTCAATAAATGCGATTTTAAAAATTGCTTTTTTGAAATTGATACTTTTTAAAATTACAAAGGCGTTTGGTAAAATATGTTAATTTTTTTTTTTTTTATCAAATATTTGTTATGTGAAATCATGATTTTTGTTTAAATTCGTACTTTTTCAAATAAACACCCCTTAACCTATTTATAGAAATCGCATTTTTTTTTTTCTATTTTAGATTAAGTGCTTTTTAAATCGTAATGTTAAACGCTTTATGTTTTACGATATCTTTTTAAAAACGTAAATTATTCTTACGAAATCGCAATCCCAAACACACTCTAAGTAATAAGTCATTTGGCCTCGGTGCCTCATGAAGTATATATCAAGTCTAATATTCAGTCCCCGGCCTTGATTGCAAACAATTCTTTAGGATCACATTTGCCGGCGAAAGCCCAATTTTTACTCGATCCATGTAGAGTTAATCGAGCGAAGCCCCGGATTCCCTGATTATCCAAAAAGAAAAAATAAACTTCTTTCTATGCATATGCAGGGCATATTACTTTTAGCCTTAACAGCGATGCTGAAATCCCTGAGGCCTCAAGCATGTGAAAAAGGATCAACTCTGTGCCCAACCCCAACAAAAACCCAATTTGCTGTCCTATATATTGGGATAGCCCTAGCATCAGTAGGGCTAGGGGGAACACGCTTTACCCTAGCAGCAATGGGAGCAAATCAACATGAGAGAGCAAAAGATCAAGCAATTTTCTTTAACTGGTATGTGGTTATTTTGTACGTCTCCGCCGTTTTTGGCGCAACAGTTATTGTGTACATTGAGGACAGTTTCAGCTGGGCATTGGGTTTCGGCATATGTGTTGCCCTTACTCTCATAGGCTTAGCCATTTTCTTGTTGGGAAATGGTTACTATAAGCATGTTAAGCCTCAAGGGAGCCCCTTTACGAGCTTTGCTCGTATTATTGTTGCTGCCATAAGGAAAAGAAACATCCCAATTTCATCTCAAAGAGAGGATTACTACAGCGCGCGAGTACTGCGATGGGAAAGTGGAGATGCCTAATACAAGTTTCAGGTATAAATTTTGGTGAATTGTGTAAACTCGTATTATAAGAGAAAAGAAACAAAAGAAAAAGCGGAAAATATTATATATACTTTAGCCCTTGAACTATTATTCCATTTTCATTTACGCCGGCTTCCAAACTTTAAAAATTGACATTTAGACACTTGCATTTTGTTTTTTCCAAAATACTTATAAATTTATTAAAAAGCCACTTGAAAATAAATAAATAAAGTGGCTAATATGAAAGGGGTGGTCTCTCTTTCTTGGTATTTTCAGTTTTTCTTTCTTTTTGTTTAATTTTTAATAATTTTAATTTTTTTTTGAATGATTATTTTTTCATAACTTAAAAGGATATTTTGTGAAGAAAAATGTAAAAGTGATAAGACGTAAATGAAAAAGTGATGATAGTAATTAAAGACACTAAAATATACTTTCTCTAAAGAAAGAAATTGGAAATTTTTAGTGGCGCCATGCATCACACACACCATACACAAACAATGTCTAAAATCAAAAAGGGAATAAATAAATAAAAATACAGCCAGAGGAATCAATACCATTGAATTTCACCATTATCCCTTCAAATTCTCCACAATCGTCACTTCAAAATGAAAAAGGTTCTCAAATAACTTATTAGCACAAGGATGGATTTTCTAATTTTCTTATACATCTAATTCTAGAAATTAAAGAGTTGCTCATTAATTAATTTAATTGAGCTTGACCGAATCTCTCTCAACTCAGGTTTTTTAATCGCGCAGCACTAAAAACTCAAGGAGACATCAACTCAGACAACTCTATAGCAAAACCATGGAGGCTGTGCTCAGTGCAACAAGTGGAGGAGCTCAAATCCCTCATTAAAATACTCCCAATACTATCAAGCGGTATTTTCTTGAGCACCCCCATAGCCGTCCTAATGAGCTTGACAGTCCTCCAAGCTCTAACCATGGACCGCCACCTCGGACAACATTTCAAAATCCCGGCAGGCTCCATGATTGTCTTTATCCTAACTTCCACCGCCATCTCTCTCACCTTCGTTGACCGGATCCTCTATCCCACATGGCAGAAGCTGTCTCGTCAGTCACTTACACCCCTCCAACGAATCGGACTCGGCCACGTGTTCAACGCACTAGGCATGGTTGTGGCAGCTCTTATGGAGTCCAGGCGGCTCAGCATGGCTCGAACCCATGACCTTATAGACAAGCCAGGGTCTACCATTCCCTTGTCGGTCTTCGGGGAGGCATTCCATTATCCTGGACAAGTCACATTCTACTACCAAGAATTTCCAAAATCACTTCGTAGCATAGCCACTGCGATGATATCCATGATTATGGGAATTGCATACTATTTTAGCAATGGTGTGATAGATGTAACTCGGAGGGCTACCGGATGGTGACCGGATGATATAAATAAGGGAAGGTTAGAGAATGTGTACTGGATGTTGCTTGTGGTAGGGGTAATCAACTTTGGTTATTATCTAATCTGCGCTAGGTTCTACAAGTATCAGAATGTAGTGGAGAAGGAGAATGAGAATCGTATCTCTAAAAAGTGAAGGTAATTTGTGAAAAATCTCTAGTGTCTTATGATTATTGTATTTTGTCCCTGGTGTGAAGTTCCAAATTTACAATTGTGATGGAGAGAATTCTAAACTTTATATATATATATATATATATATATA
Organism: Corylus avellana; assembly: GCF_901000735.1. Lineage (NCBI taxonomy): Eukaryota > Viridiplantae > Streptophyta > Magnoliopsida > Fagales > Betulaceae > Corylus > Corylus avellana. The sequence continues at coordinate 16,425,280 of NC_081550.1, read as the reverse complement.
TGAAACTGATTACAAAAAAATTAAAATTTTCTTTTAAAAAATGGTTAGCGGTTAATAATCACGGTTAACCGCTTAGGTGGTTACGATTAACGAATTTGAGTAATTTTAGGTGGCCTACTTGTATCCCATTAAGAATGATGTGGCTATTAAAATTACCATTTAATCAAAATTCAATAACGATTAATCACAATCTCAATTGTGATTTGAATAGCCACATCATTTTTAGTAGAATACAAATAGACCACCTACAAATACTCAACAGATTTTGCTAATAATCGCTAACCGTAACCGTTTTATCGGGACACAAAAATAGAAGTTTTCTTTCCTTGGTCATGCAGGAACGTACGAAAGAAACAATCTAGATCATGTGAAGATTTAGAAAAAAAAACTCAACCCCAAGTGAAAATCATATGTAGGAAGTTCATGAAGAAAGACACGTGTAAAATCACTAGTTATCTCAACGTGGAAAAATGGTCGATTATTATCCTTTATTTCATCAATACGTACAGCTAAAGAAGAATTTGGATTATTCTGTTGAAGAAAAAGAAAATAAAACCTATCTGCTGCTACTGCCGCTGCCGCCGTTGTTGGTAGAGCGATGAACCGAATGAGAAGAATGGGTCAAGCCGGAAAGGAGTTTCATCCAAACATCTTTTCCATTAACTGAGAATTTAGTAGCACTACTTTTGTTTCCTCCAAGAATTCGTTCAACGTCTGAAGGGGAGCGAACCACGAGAAATGCATATACGTGGAGCATCTTCGGCGGCTCATCCATATACGTTGTCTCTAAACAATTCTTATACCTACAATATTCAAGAAATTAAGCATAAATAAATAAACTGAAAACCGTTGATCTGTTTTGACAGAGTGAGAGATAATTGTACGTACCTTGCAATGAAATCTTGAACTTCTGTTGGTGAAAGAGGATTGTTCGGAGAGCCGGTAAGAAAGAAAGTGGTGTCTCTAGGCTTCGCCAGAGAGAAACGGCCGGCCCCGGGAGCTTTTGAAACAAACTCGGGGGCCTGAAAAAATTGCCTTGGATTGCTCGAATTTGGCGGCGGAAGCATACGATGATCGGTGGTAGTGAAGGCTCTTTCGCACACATACGTGTTGAATGCTGTCATCTTGGATTGGCCGCTCTTTCGCTCCGCATAAAGATTCCTAAAAGACAAAGTCTCTCTAAAAACAGAACGCGTTAATGGGATACATCGATCAATCATATCAAAAGGTAATGGGAATCCTTCTTTACGCAGGTAAAATAAGCACACAAGTGCCTCTTTGAATACCACTTTGAGACTGACATCTGGCCAGGATATGATCCTAAAGAGAAAATGGTGATTTCCGGGCTGAAATTCAAGCCAATTCCAAAAGGCGATGACATGCTGGGATTGAATAGGGTGAACTCCCAGGTCCGTCACTAACCGACCGTATATTTTGCGAAAGGCTTCCAGTATTTGAGCGCTAAACATGGAAGCCATTAATGTGCTTAATTAATTGGAGTTGCTGAGTTTTTGGGGCGGGAAAGATCAGCTAGCCCAATGAGAAGATGATCGATCACAAACCCAATCTTTAAACTACAACTTGGAAATTATGGAAACTGCTGCCTTAGCTTGCCTTTACCTCCGCATTTTATACCCCGGCCCGCAACAATATTAGCTGAAATGCTGACACGTACGTACACTTTAATCATCAATAAATATATATTACGTACACATTAACCATCAATATATATATATATAAATCAATCGACGTGTCATATATTCATAGTAATTACACGATACAAAAATGAATGGAAAATTAATGCTCAGAGTAATTAAGAAAGAGTATTATGAATAGTCACAACTCCAAGCATAGTTGTAGCTCTAATCACAGGATTAAAGTTGGATTAAGTGTTTCATTAACCATTTTAGTTGATAATTAATTGGTATTTAGAAAGCCAGAGCATTTTATGACATTTGAAATCGTACCATGTAAGGCATGTTCTAAGAGCTGTCCACGTGAGCAGAACGGCATTGTTGACATCAACATACATACAATCTCTCCCTCAAAGTGAAACTCCCGCGACTCGAGCCCATGACCCTGACTCCAATATTATTTGTTGGATCGAGCTTTTAACTATCTCATCTGAAAACTAATTGATGTCCAGTAAGAGAAACAAAAGGTTTTTCTATGGTATTCGAAATCGCACTCCACATAGCATTTTCTAAGAGCTGTCCACGTCATCAGGAGACTGACACTATTCCATATAACAGTCATATGAAATATTTTCATGTGATTGTTGAATGTAATGCATGGCTTCTCCGATCATTGTTTCCCTCACAAACATGACTAATGTGGAGCTCACAAGTTTGGACTCCATGCAATATAATATATATGGTAATTTATAGGGGTGAAAAGGCGGTTACGGTTAATGGTTATTGACTAAAACCGCTAACCGTAACCGTCTAGGCGGTTAACCGGCAGTTAGCGGTTAACCGTTTTTTAAAGGAAAAAAGAATAAAAAATAAAAAATTTGTGCTTGGCTTGCCATTCTCCTTGGCTAGCCGAGCTCGCCTGACAAGGAAGCCGAGTACTCGAAACTTGGCTCTTGGCTCACCCAACTTAAGTGCTTGACTAACACAATATTTAGAGGATTAGGGAATGACATGTGCTTTATATAGATGAGTGAAGGTGGAAGTGGTGGGTTTTTATTTCGATGTGGGACAAACAAAAGGCAATTACAAACACTTGTAGACTTGTAGTTGTCTGTGTGGGAGTCTGGGATAAGGCTAAAAGGCAAATTGAAAACCTCACTCCCCATGCGTCAATGTTCTTGGCTTCATGCCCAACTCATCTTTTTAAAAACTTAATATTACATTATATAACATACAAACAATATATTTTTATTGTATATTAAATAAATTATATACAATTAATGCATATTCACTAATGTTACTTAATAAGTAATATATATATAGCAGTTAGTGGTTAGTGTGGTTAGCAATTATGGTGAACCGCCCACCTTTTTACCCATAGTGATTTAGTTTATGAACAGCTGCTGTAATTTTAATGTAGCTTAAACTTGCAATACTTATATTGGTATTAACTCAAACTCACTCTATATTCTAAAACAAGTTTTCCTTTGGTGTAAGCACCTTGGAAGATAACTTCCAAAGCTATCAAAATACTTTTAATTTTTCTTTTCATTTAAACAATTTATTCAAATATATATATATATATATATATATATATATATAGAGAGAGAGAGAGAGAGAGAGAGAGATTGATTTCATGCTTTAAGTCTTGGATGGTTACTTCTCTTTGTTTTGATTTAAATATGTTGAGGATTTTATCAATTCTAATTTGTGCTTCTGCAATTTTTGTTGGTCCATTTTTGTTCTCATTTTTTATTAAATTACTCTTGAATTTTTTAAGGTATTTGGCTTTAGTTTCTAGATCTTCTATTCCTTCTATTAAATCAATTAACATTTCTTCATGTTTACTTAATACATTTATTTTTAGTTTTGTTTTGCAGCATGAATCTTTACATCTTAATTCTATTTCTGAATAAGCCATTAAGATTCCATCCATATAGCTTATGAGAAGAGACAGAGAATTGGTTAAAAACATTTCTTTCTTCATATTGGATATCTAGAGGTGTAGGTCTAGGTACCAATTTTGTGTGTGACTTGTAGATCTAATGATTATATTTACTTGAAATTTACTGAATTGTTGCTCAATTTTTTGTATTTCATTATCAGTGGTTTGTTCAGATTATGAACTTTGGGTTTCACTTGTTGTTTCATACATGATTATTTGTTTATCTTTTTTAATGACTTGGATAGTTTTAGAGGCGGAGGCTTCATGTTTGACATTTTCAAGGGTTTTTAGCATGTTATTGACCTTTTCAAGAAAGGTTTCTTTATTTTTGAGATTTAACGCTTTGGGTTGTAAAATTTTCAAGAGGGGTTGTTCATAATGGGTTTTTTTCTTTTGAGTTTTAGTTGGAGTTGTAGTTACCTTAATTTTATCTTCTATTCGGTCTAATTGTTTTCCTATGGTTATAAGACTTTGGTTTGTATAATTGTTTTGTTCCATTAGTTTTTTTTATTTCTTCATCTTTAGAAGTTTTAAAATGAGAGGCGAAAATTTGTGATCCTTTAAAATTCACAAATATCGGTTCTTTTGGAGGGTAACTTACTTCTGTTATGGTTTTATCTTCTTTTTCCCACTGATTTAACATGGTTAATTTTTTATTTTCATAAATTTTGAAAAATTCAAATAATTTTATATGTAACATATGTTCATTCATAAATTTTTCTCATTCCACAAAATTTTTTATTTTTTGTTCTTTTGTATATTTTAACTTATATTTTTCTCTTTTTTTCTGCATTCTTGGTAGAGTTGTAGTTTTTTATTAAGGGTTGGAGCTTTAAAGTAAATGGTTTACTTATAATCATTAATTGTGGGTGTAAAGGGGGTTCTTCTATATCTGTTTGTGTTGGGGAATTTTCTCCTTCTTTTTCAAAATTTTCTTGATTAGCTGTATAACATGGAAAGCTTATTTGCGATTCTATTTTTATACCTTTTAACTTTAAATTTTTATTTCTTCTCAAAAGTTCAGTATAAATAGAGGACGATGTAGAATTTCTATCGCTTGTTACTGTATCTTGGCAAGTTGTTTCTTTTATCATGAAGAGTGTTTTATTGAGTTTCGATCTGTCAAAACTTAACCTAACAGTACGATCTAAGTATTGTTGTAAACAATTTAAATCAAATGCCGTATTTTCCATTTTTGTTGGAATGTTTTCATTTTCTAATAGCCACTCATATGTGAGTTCTATTTCAAACCAAACTACGAATTTTGGTACTCTAATGTTTGCTTCACAAGAATGTGTCTGTATCAGTAAAGTTCTATCTTTGGGACTTTTAACAAGAGCATGAATATTAAGATTTGTTTTCATTGACTTGTAATAAAATCTGTAAATTAATGTTAAATGTTAGCTTCCTTCTAACATATCATAACATGTTGTTTTAAAGTTCAATGTTAAAGCTTTTAAGATCTGTAGATCGATTAAACTTAAAGTGAAGTCAGGGAAACAATCAAAATGAATTGGCCCTTTATGAAGACTTGATTCAACGATTCCTAACATGCTAGTGCTGTAGTCTTTATGTCTTGCATCTCTTAAACACAAAAGTACAAAGGCATTGATTCCTAGACGGACTAGGGGTTTTACTGCAACTTGAATTAATCCTGTGTAAAGGAATTCATTTTCTTTTCTCTAAGTTTTTTAATTGCTTCTTTAGAAAGTAATTGACATGTATTATGATGTTTATTTAAAGCATAGACTTGTTCAACTGTTTTTACGCTGTAATCATTAGTAAATGGCAATAGTGAAAAACTTGATTTATAGATTTCTCTGGTTGGGACCTTGGGTATGTTCCAGTCATGTGAATCTATATTTGCTTCAGAAATGTTGTATTCTCCTTCATTAACTATATCAGGTAAAGAAGGTAAACTAGATCTAAAGCTCATAGAGGAAGTGGATCTAAACAACCTAAACAAAATTCAAAATATTTTTAAGAACAAGACAACAAGATTAAAAACTTTCTACTTCCAAATGTTTTTCCCTAACGGGTCTTTAAGGGTTCTGGAATATGTATATTGTGTGTCCTACTGTGTGTCCTCCCAACTTACAAGCCTATCCGGCCTAACTGCGCTGACAGCACATTGACGACACAATATCATACATCCCATAGAACTTAAAGATTAGCTAAAGATAACACCTGAAAATATAATTGTTTGAACACTGTTTTCTGGCTTACAGAATTCTATCCATGTATTACAGAATGTTTCACCTGAAAATATATTTGTTAAACCCAGAAAATATAGCTTTGATACTAGAAGGCCGGGGACTCACCAAGTGAGTTAGCATAAGCGGAAGAATTAAACACATAGTGTTGAATTTAAATAGAGACTGCTTGAAAGAATCTAGTTGAATATGAACATAATATGTAGAAGGAGACGCAAAGATATAAACATAAAAATAAATATGAAATATTGAAGATACTTCAATTGGAATTATAAATTCATAAATCGACATAACGAAAATAGGATATATGAAAATAAGTACTTACGGAAATATGATGCTTTAATGTGCCACAAAAACTTGTGTATAGGAAGTTGGGCATACTAGATCGAAATATATGCCTGAACAATATACTAGATCAAAAGAAAAAGCGGAAAATATACTTTAGTCCTGAACTACTATCACATTTTCATTTAAACAGGTTTTCAAATTTTAAAAAGTGATATTACAACTCCCATATATACTACCATCGCTAATCACATTTTCATTTAAACCGGTTTTCAAATCTTAAAAAGTGACATTACGGCTCCCACATATACTACCATCACTATGGAATTAAATAGTACTTTTGCATTTGTTTTTTTTCTCCTAAATACTCTTAAAGTTATTAAAAACATAAAAAAATAACTATTTAAAAAAAAAAAAAAAGGGGCTAAAATGAAAAGGGCCACTTTTTTTTTTTTTTTTTTGATATTTTTCAGTTTCTCTTTCTTTTTGTTTAATTTTTTTAATATTATTTTTCTTAAGGGTAATTTGGGAAAAAGAATGTAAAAGCATATAGCTTGATACGTACGTGCACGTGGTGGTAGTATAAGGGGCTCGATGTAACATTTAAAAGTTTGGAGATGCAAATAAAAGGTGATGATAGTTAAAGAGACTAAAATATATTTTCTAAAGAAAAACTGAAATTTTTAGTGTCGCGCCCATTAACCACACACCACACACAAACAATATTATCTAAAAAAAAAAAAGCAGACAAAGGAATCAATGCCATTGAATTTCATCATTCTCCCTTCAAATTCTCCACAATTGTCACTTCAAAATAAATGAAAAGGTTGTCAAATAATAATTAGTGGCACAAGGTTGTATTTTCTTTTCTTATATATTCAAGCATCTAATTCTATAAAGAGAGAGTTGCTCATATGATTAATCCTGCGTACATACATAATGACAAAGTGGAGATGCCTACTACAAGTTCCAGGTATAAATTTTGGTGACTTGCGTAAAAACTCATATTATAAGAGAAAAGAAACAAAAGAAAAAGCGGAAAATATTATATATACTTTAACCCTTTGAACTATTATTCCATTTTCATTTACGCTGGCTTTCAAGCTTTAAAAATTGACATTCGGACCGTCATCACTATCATATTAGACATTTGCATTTTGTTTTTTCCAAAATACTTTTACAGTTATTAAAAGTCACTCGAAAAGTGGCACTAATATATAACTGTACTAACCGCTTTTAAAGGCGGTTACAGTTAGTGGTTTTAAGTTTTAAAAAAATCGCTAATCGTTAACTGCCTATATATATATATATATATATATATATATATGAAACGGTATCTTTTTTGTATTTAAATATATATACAAATGTATAAAAATTTAGAAACAAGTCAAACTTAACTATCTAATACTAAGAATACTAAGAACGGGGAAAGTTTCTATCTAAATTGTAAGATCGCAATCAGTTTGGAACGACAATTAATACATATTCCCGGGAAAATCACTAGTTATCCAGAACGTGGAAAAATAGTCGATTATTATCCTTTATTTCATCAATACAGGTAAAGAAGAATTTGGACTATTCTGTTGAAGAAAAAGAAAATAAAACCTATCTGCTGCTGCTGCCGCTGCCGCCGTTGTTGGTAGAGCGATGAACCGGATGAGAAGAATGAGTCAAGCCGGAAAGGAGTTTCATCCAAACATCTTTTCCATTAACTGAGAATTTAGCAGCACTACTTTTGTTTCCTCCAAGAATTCGTTCAACGTCTGAAGGGGAGCGAACCACGAGACATGCATACACGTGGAGCATCTTCGGCGGCTCATCCATATACGTTGTCTCTAAACAATTCTTATACCTAAAATATTCAAGAAATTAAGCATAAATAAATAAACTGAAAACCGTTGATCTGTTTTGACAGAGTGAGAGATAATTGTACCGTACGTACGTACCTTGCAATGAACTCTTGAACTTCTGATGGTGAAAGAGGATTGTCCGGAGAGCCGGTAAGCAAGAAAGTAGTGTCTCTAGGGAGACCCCCACAGCCACTAGGCTTCGCCGGAGAGAAACGGCCGGCCCCGGGAGCTTTTGGAACAAGATCGGGGGCCTGAATAAATTGCCTTGGATTGCTCGAATTTGGCGGAAGCATATGATGATCGGTGGTACTGGTGAAGAGTGTTTCGCACACATAGTACTTGTTGAATGCTGTCATCTTGGATTGGCCGCTCTTTCGCTCCTCATAAAGGTTCCTAAAAGACAAAGTTCCTCTAAAAACAGCAAGCGTTAATGGGATACATCGATCAATCTGATCAAAAGGTGGTGGTGAGGATCCTTCTTTACGCAAGTTAAATAAGCACGTAACTGCCTCTTTGCATACCAATTTGAGATTGGCATCTGGCCAGGATATGATCCTAAAGAGAAAATGGTGGTTTCCGGGCCGAAGTTCAAGCCAATTCCAAAAGGAGATGGCATCATAGGATTGAGTAGGGTGAATTCTCAGGTCCGTCACTAACCGACCGTATATTGTGTTAGAGGCTAAGAGTGTTTGAGCGCTAAACATGGAAGCCATTAATGTGCTTAATTGGAGTTGCTGAGTTTTTGGAGCGGGAAAGAGCCCAAGGAGAAGATGAGAAACCCAATCTTTAAACTACAACTGCCTTTACCTCCGCTTTTTATACCGCTCAACAATATTAACTGAAATGCTGACACGTACGTGCACATTAATCATCAATATATATATATATATATATATATATATATATATATAAATCAATCGACGTGTTACATATTCATAGTAATTATACGATACAAAAATGAATGGAAAATTAATGCTCAGAGTAATTAAGAAAGAGTATTATGAAAAACAGTATTATGAATAGTCACAACTCCAAGCATATAGTTGTAGCTCTAATCACAGGATTAAAGTCGGATTAAGTGTTTAATTAACCATTTTATTTGAAAATTAATTGGTGTTTAGAGAGCCAGAACATTTTATGACATTTGAAATCGTACCATGTAAGGCATGTTCTAAGAGTTGCTTCCCCGACTCGAGCCCATGACCCTGACTTCGATGTTATTTGTTGGATCGGGCTTTTAATTATCTCATCTGAAATCCAACTGATGTTTAGTGAGGGAAGCAAAAGCTTTTTCTATAGCATTCGAAATCGCACTCCACATAGCATTTTCTAAGAGTTGTCCACGTCATCAATAGACCGACACTATTCCATATAACAGTAATATGAAATATTTTCATGTGATTGTTGAATGTAATGCATGGCTTCTCTAATCATTGTTTGCCTCACAAACATGACTAATGTGGAGCTCACAAGTTTGGACTCCATGCAACATAATATATACGGTGATTTATACAGGTGAAAAGGAGGTTACAGTTAGTGGTTATTGGCTAAAACAGTTAACCGTAACCGGCGGTTAGCGGTTTTAAAGGAAAAATTAAAAATTAAAAAATTTGTGCTTGACTCGGCTTGCCATTCTCCATGGCTAGCCGAGCTCGCCTGCCAGGCAAATCGAATACTCGAAGCTTAGCTCTTGGCTCACCCAACTCAAGTGCTTGACTAAGACAATATTTAGAGGATTAGGGAAGGACATGTGCTATATAGATGAGTGAAGGTGGAAGTGGTGGGTTTTTTTTTTTTTATGTGGGACAAACAAGAGGCAATTGAAAACACTTGTAGACTTGTAGTTGTCCGTGTGGGAGTCTGAGACAAGGCCAAGAGGCAAATTAAAAACTTCACTCCCCATGCGTCCGTGTTCTTAGCTTCATGCCCAACTCATCTTTTTAAAAACTTAATATTATATTATATAACATACAAACAATTAATGCATATTCACTAATGTTACTTAATAAGTAATATATATATATATATAAAAAGTGGTTAGCGGTTTTGAAAATACCACTAACCACTTTCAAAAGCAGTTAGAAGTTAGTGCAATTAGTGGTTTTGGCGATTAACCGCCCATCTTTTCACCCTTGGTGATTTAGCTTGCGAGAATTGCATGTGGTTGTAATTTATGTTGTATTTAAACCTACTTATTGCAAAATTCAAACTCAATTTATATTCTAAATTAAGTTTTCCTTGGTGTATGACCTTTGAAGATAATCTCTGTGTTATCAAAATATTTCTTTAATTTTTTTGATATTTTTCAGTTTCTCTTTCTTTTTGTTTAATTTTTTAAAATTATTTTTTCTTCAGGGTAATTTGGGAAAAAGAATGTAAAAGCATATAGCTTATAGGTGGTGATAGTATAGGGGGCTCAGTGTAACTTTTAAAAGTTTAAAGGTGCAAATGAAAAGGTAATTAAAATATATTTTCTCTAAAGAAAAACTGAAATTTTTAGTGGCGCCCATTAACCACACACCATTCACAGACAATATTATCTAAAAAAACAAGGAATCAATACCATTGAATTTCATCATTCTCACTTCAAATTCTCCACAATTGTCACTTGAAAATAAATGAAAAGGTTGTCAAATAATTAAATTAGTGGCACAAGGTTGTATTTTCTTTTCTTATATATACAAGCATCTAATTCTATAAAGAGAGAGTTGCCCCTATGATTAATCCTACGTATATACCTAATGAGCTTGACGAGATCTCTCAACTGATCAACTAAGGTTCCTGAACCACGCAGCACTAAAAACTCAAGGAGACACCAACTCAGACAGCTCCATTGCAAAACCTTGGAGGCTATGACTCGGCCACGGGTACAATGCACTAGCCACCGGGGCATGGTTGTGGCAGCTCCCATAAATTTTAGGTGGCTCAGACTCTGGCTCGGCATGGCTCAAACCCAGTGGCGGATCGATCTACTTGAGGACCTGAAGGGGCTGTAAATTAAAAATTTTGAAACCAAATAAAGAATGAATTTCTTACAAATAATTTAGTTGTTTATATTGAAAGTAAAATTGTGAAGATGTTCAATTCAGATTTGATACTTTATGATTTTGTTTCTCTAAAAGAGTGCAATTGCAATTTTATATAGGAAAATACTTAAGTGTTATCTTGGGCCGAAGCCATGCCTCAGGGTAGTTTGACAGTGGATAGGGTTTGTTTGGGTTGTGGGAATGTGTAGTACAACCCAAACAAACCCTATCCTGGAAAATGGTCGCTTATTATCCTTTATTTCATCAATACAGCTAGAAGAATTTAGATTCTGTTCAAGAAACAAAAAAAAATAAAAATAAAAATAAAAACTAAGAAAGAAACTAAAAGTATCTTGTCATGTAGAATTTTGGTCTCTATAATTGAAAAATTTTCGATGAAGAGACTTGCTTATCTGCTGCCGCAGCTGCTGGCAGGGATCAAACGGCTGTGATGAATCAAGGCGTCTCACCCAATAAAATTTTCCATTTGCTGAGAATTTAACTAGTAATTTCTTGCCTCCAAAAATCTCGTCAACATATGAAGTATAGCGAAAGACAACACTTGCAGACAGAGGGTGCGCCAGTGGCGGCTGATATTCCATATAAACTGCCTCTACACAATTCCCAAATTCCCTAACATTCAAGAAAACACAAAGATCAACCAACAAAAGTAATTAAAATGGCTGTATGCATGCATGCATGCATGAGATCAACTACGTACCTTGCAATGAGATCTTCAAGTTCTTCTTGGTCCATATTGGCGGAAAGCAAGAAAGCTCTGTCTCTAGGAAGAACAGTAAGTATATAATGTGAGGAATATTGGGGACAAAATGCGGATTCTTGGGGCTGAAAACAATATTGCCTTGTAATATCGGTCAAATTTGGTTCAACTATATCGCAGAACGCTATTTCGCACACATTCTGTATGATTCCTTCGATGCTGCTTATCGCGCTTTGCCGTTTCTCATAAAGAGAAGTAAAAGAAAAATCTTTGCTTAAAAGCTGACGCATTAATGGGATATATTTGTCATCAGTAGTAATTAATGGCGGTCCAAGTCCTTCTTGCAACAAAAATAAGCACCCCATTGCCTCTATGGCTAATAAATGGAGCGATGAATCTGGAAGAGCAAGCAAATTATAGACAAAATGGCTGAAGCCATCTCTTTCAAGCCAAATCCAAAAGGCTATGACTTGCTTGGATCGAGAATGGTCAAACCCCATGTTGATGACCAACCGAGCGTATATTGTGCGATCGATTGTGTGAAAGGCTTGAAGCTCTTGAAGCGTAAGCCCGGACTCCATTGCATGCAGGTTGGAAGGTTTTTGCATGTTCTGTAAAAGTTCTTTGATAAATATCGGGAAAGGCAAATTAAGCTTGAAAATATAATTTGGAAATAATGGAAGCTGCCTTTACCTCCGCTTTTTATACCGGCCAGTTGTTCCGCAGCAAAGCCCGCCACAGAACAGATACGATAACTGAAATGCTGACACGTACACAAAAAATATATATATATATAATTGCCAGCCCCTTTATTGAATGTTAATATGTAAAATTCTGTAGATGAATCATCAAACAATGAACTACAGATCAATTGTGCTGAATTTACATTCAATTAGACGTTGTACAAAAGGAATTTCTTTGACGCATTTTTTCAAGGCAATTATTTTTGCCCAAAATTAATATTGTGAGATTCTAAATCAGTCAAGTGGTGTTAGTGAACCATGCATCGTACCCCTTGAATTATTGGGAGCTAGAAGATGGGATATTGGTGTGTTTAGTACAATCAAATGGTCCGATCCCCTGGTTATTTTTCTTTTTCACCTGCAAAACACCAATAAGAGTGATATATGTAAGTGAAATTAATTCCATATATCAAATAAGTTTCCTCCTCATTGTAAATTAATAGGAAAATGCAAAGTAGAATATGCTTGCTTGACCTTAACATATTTCAAACTCAAATTATATTCTAAATTAAGTTTTCCTTGGTGTGTGATCTTTGAAGATAATTAATCTCGATCTGTTATCAAAAATATTTCTTTAATTTTTTCATCTAAAACAATGTAATTATGATTGTAAACAAATCCTTGTGATTTGATTATATGGGAAATATATTGTAACAAATCCATGTGACACAAAACAACTGGTATCAAGGAAGTTGGACCATACCGGGGACCAAGGACCAGGTTCATGTGGACACTTGTCAGGGGGTGAATTTTGTACAGCACCACTTTTCATTGTTAGAATTTCCTGCAGAGAACTCTGTATGAGACGACCATTATGAATAAGATCAAAAGCAATGAATAATATGAATTTTCAGACGATGGAAATTCTTCAACTGCATGCATCGCTCTTTAGACAAGTTAGCTTCACTAATACTATTCAAAGACAGAAACTATTATCTGAGACAACTCTTAATTTGGCACACCAGCTGGTAAAGAGCAATAAATAACTTTAAAATTTCATGTCAGGGAAACAACCAACTTAATTAAATTATATGGTCAGGTTTAAGCTTTCCCTTCACAACCTGGTAATAAAATGATCAAGCATTCTTTGTGATAGAATGCTTTGACTTTGATCACTTCTCATTTCAACAAATTTACACTAAAAGAAAATTGAACACATGATGAGATTATTATATCAAAATCAAGTATCAAACAACAATAAGAAAATAATAATGGCCTAATTTAATTAGGCAAACTTTGCACTTTTTGGATCCAATTTTTCAAAGCAACACGATAATAGTGGAACTAATAAGCCCATGTACATTTAATTTCAGTTGAGTGCTATTCATCAGTTTTAAGATACAAAACAACTGAAAACAAGGTAATCGAAATAAAAGAATCATAAATAAATGTAGTCAGTTTATCTGTGCGTGTGCATGGAAGAGAATTAGTATACCTCTCCAGCAGCTTCGAATGCAGCCAACCATTCATCAGAGAACGGAACAGCATGAGGCGGAGGTTTTACCACAAGAGCTTCTTCCTTCTCATAATCCTCAGGTTTCCTCCTGCCATTAAAACCCGTCACATTAAATCTTCTTGCTGGGTTTTGAATGAGGGTATTAAGAAAATAAGAAAACAGAGAAAACAGATAAAAATTAATTCAACCATACGAGACTTACGGCTGTACTGTTGCATCCTTATCTTCTGTGGCGTATGTGGCCTGGTCCAAGTCTTGCTGCATCTCACAGCTCTGGGAGATACTAGTTTCAGCTTCCCTTTCTGATGCATGAACACTTATGGCAGATAACCCTGATTCTTCATTCAAGGAACAAAAGGGCTTAGAGTTGCAAATGGCCACTGCCGCTGAAATTTGATCTGTACTCAATCTTGCAGCTTCCAAAGAAGATGCTTGACCGCTGAGGCCATTGTCATGCCAGAACTTCTCATCACTATAATGTTCAGGATTCTCAACTAATGGCTCAAGGTTAACAGAACCTGTCACTTCATCGTCCATGTGTAAGCACTCAACCTCCTGATCTGCATCCAGACCATTGTCTTGCGAAGCAGGAGTCACATGAGAAAAAAGCTCGACACTTTTTGATTCACTTCCATAAACATCAGATTGTTCTGAAACACCAAAATCATTTTCCTTGTTGAGTTCCCCGGAAGTGGTGTTTGCAAGCAACAAGTCATCCTGCTGGAAAACTCGCTCTACTACAAGGATAGAATTTGGAAGCTCAGGATGTCCAGATTGGTCATTGACATCATCAACCACCATTTCACACTGATTATTTACTTCTAAAATACTTGCACCACTGTTGCAAGAATCGAATAATATACTGAAATCTGGGGACTGCACTACATGTGATTCCACTTCTTTAGTTGCTTGATCCACGTGTTTATGTTGAGATAAACCATGAGGACTTTCCAATCCACTTCCACCAGAACCTTTGACTTTTGAATTATCTGCCATAGTCCTGCTATTGAGTTTCATGGACCCTCCAAAAGACTGACTCTTCGCAAACAAAAGGCTATGATATGTCTCCGGACTCTTATTCTCCTCATAAGACATTGTATCAGCTTCACAAGGGCAAGGCAAAATCAGTTTTGCTCGTTCCACAGAGTGTTCGTTGGTGCTGTGCTTGCTACTCAACAGATCAATGTGCATAATTGAAGTGTCAAGATAACTGCTACCACTGTCATCTCCAGTCTGAAACTCAGAGATGGAATGGGGATTTTTAGTTGACAAAGTGCATTTTTTCTCTTCCATATCTTCTCGCTGAATTACATCATCTATCCCAGAACCACTCTCAATGTGCAATACAGGGCTCGTTTGAGGATTTTCCAATTCACTGGCGCTATAATCTCCACTTTTTGGACAATCATTACCAGGCATATGATTTTCAACCATCATATCCAATTCCATTGAGCAAACTTGACCGTGGAGCTCCATGTCATGTCTAAACTGTGTATCAATAGAAGAATTATAATTTTCAACCACTGGCTCGCAGTCCACAGAAATTGATGGAGCATCGTCCGCATATTGGCACTCCACTGTCTTAGCCATGTCATGACCACAAGTTTGCATTGCAGCTGGTATCAGACAAAGACCACCTGAACTTTTTGAATTACTTTCACAAGCACCACTTGCCTCCAGTTTAACAGACTCAATACTCTGGTGGAGCTCCAGTTCCTCTCCAAATCTTTTATTTACTTCATCAACAACCACTATTACCTGATTATCCCCTGTTGAAGTGCTCAGGCGACTTCTGCTGGTAGCATCTGACATATCACCATCTAAAGACTCTGCATGCACATCTCCCACAGGTGATTTCCTGCTGGTTTTATCATCTTTACTACCATCATCTTTTGCCTGCTCCATATGCATATAGAGAGACTGACCATGAGATCTTTCCTCTTCAGTTTCAATACAATCTTGGACTTTTGGGCTGACATCTGCCATACAACTGAATTTCTGGGACTCTTCGGGAGCTCCACTATCCTCCAGGAGACTAGCATCATTTGCCCATAACCTCTGACTCTCACTAGACATTTTGTCATCTTTACGGGTGAAAGGCTTCTTCAGCTCAGCTTGTTCCCCAGATTGTTCCTTGACCTTATGTGAACCGCTTGACCAATCATCATTTGCTTTTAAAGTACTCCATGTATTGTAACTGGCAGCTCCAGAGTTTGACCCTGAAAAGGCACCACCGTTCGTAATTGCCAAATTATATGCTTGGTCTTCTACAGCTTGGTGATCAATCAAGCCATTTGTCCCAGAAACACCTATATCTTGTACTGCGGGACTAAGACAAGAAATTGAAGGGTGATTTTCCAATTCCGTCCCACTTGAATCTCTATTTCTCAGGCAAACATCAGCGACCTTCTTGTTGTCATCAGATTTGTCCAACTGTCCACAGGGTGCTCCCTGTAAGGGAAATTTGTCATCAATTTTCTGTAATTCTATATCCTCACTATGAGAAATCATTTCAGTTTTATATGGTTCTGCGCATTTCAGAACTGGCTGATCAACATTGTCAATAATGTTATGAAGCTGTTGCTGATTTTTTACTGCTTGACATGGGACCTTTTCTTCTGAAGTACTCCATGTATTGTAACAGGCAGCTCCAGAGTTTAACCCTGAAAGGTCACCACCGTTCTTAATTTTCAAATTATATGGTTGGTGTTCTAAAGTTTGGTGGTCGATCAAGTCATTTGTCCCAGAAATACCTTTATCTTGTACTGCAGGACTAAGACAAGAAATTGAAGGGTGATTTTCCAATTCTGTCTCACTTAAATCTCTATTCCTCAGGCAAACATCAGAGATCTTGCTGTCATCAGATTTGCCCAACTGTCCACAGGGTGCTCCCTCCTGTAAGGGAAATTTGTCATCAATTTTCTGCAATTCCATATCCATAGTATGAGAAATCATTTCAGTTTTATATGGTTCTGCACGTTCCAGAACTTGCTGCTCAACATCATCAATAATGCTATGAAGCTGTTGCTGATATTTTAATGCTTGACGTGGCACCTTCACTTCCACCTTCTGCCTATTATTCATTTTCAAGACAGATTTCATCTTTTCATCTTGCCTATTATGTGAAGCAGGGTTAACAGTAGATGGATCCGAGCATTCCAAACTTGAGCATAAGACCTCCTCCATATTTCCTCCGATTGTTCTCACATTGTTGACCACATTGGGAATTTTCCCTGGGTGAGTTGGGGGCCTCAGATCATGAATGTGGTTTATGGCATCAGGTTTTCTGAAATTAGGAATATTAGACTCAAACTTGTGTGGTTGAAAACTTCTCTGTAATGGGCTACGCAAAGAAGAAGCTTTTGGCTGCAAACATAAAGAATAATCAACAGGATAACTTCAATGGAACACTTCAAAACCATTTGCCTTGCATCCAATTTACCAATTACAGTAATCCTAGTGACATACCTGGCCAAAAAAACCCAGTGATGGTGATGGCATCCGTAAACCTGAGGGTTTTGCTGTTTGCAGTTGTGGGTGATGCATGTTTCCACCAGAATAGCAGGCATTTTGAGGGAGAGAAACTGCAGTTTTATTGCCTCCACTATCATGACTGTTTGGCTTATGACTAGTGGAAGGACCTAATGGATCTCGAATGACTTCTAAACCTTTAGTTACTGCAGGAACCGAAGGACATTGTAAATTAGTTGACGGATGTCTTTCCGATGCTGAACTGACCTGTTCTTGTTTTAATAAAGAAAAGAGGGAACATAGTTAATAAGAAAATGATGATGGAGAATAAGAGATTATTAGCCTAGTCCCACAAGTTTCTACTATGCCATAGATTGGTACTATGTTGAATAATAAATGCCACTACTTCTAAGAACTTCAGGTTCTCACCACATTTCTCCTAGCTTGTCTAATAGAAGTTCCAACAGTTGAAGACGTGTTAGCAGGGCCAGCTTTTGAATTCTTTTGAGCACTTCTGGTATTGCCCGAAGAAGCCTTTGATTCAATCTTCCTCTGAACACTAACTGCTGCACCTGAGAATTCAATCTTCCTCTGAACATTAACTGCTGCACCTGAGAAGGAAAAAACAAGATACAGCAAGTGAAAATTAGAAAATTTATTTAATATGATAAATGCTTCGAACACAACAAATTTATCTGAAGAGGGTGAGAAATTTAATTGTACAATTATTCTATAAACACGCCACACATGTCCAAACTCCATCAGAAGAAAAAAAGAGTCCAAAACTACCTGGTTGAGCAATCTGATTACGCTTTGAGGCGCTTGCATTTAGTGAAGTACCCTTTGTAGTCCTAGAAAGCACAGAGGAATCTGGCTTTGGAACAGGTATTTTAGAAACCTTAGATGCTTTAGTTGCTGCTTTAGTTGTGCTCAGATTAGCAGGCCTTTTCAGAGTTCAAAGAAGTTAAGGCCAACTCTACTACAAACTAAAATAGGTAAAGGACATATCTACTCAACTAAAACACTGAAAACAATCGAATTTCTATTAGCAAGGATATGAAGAGGAAACCACCGGTCGCGGGCATCCACTGCGTTTAGACCCACTTCTATTAATCTCATGGGCTGAAAGCACCTTTGCCTTGGCCTGGAGATCACATAGTCAACACAACTGCAATAATTAACTTCCCCCTAGGTTTCATCCAGTAAGAATATGTCAAAACAGCAAACATCCAACAGCTTAAGCTATTAATCAACATGCCCATAAATAGATGAAAAGAATACTAATGTTCAAACTCGAGAAAAACTAACTTCTGCTGCTGGGGACACATTATCTCTAGCACTTGAACCATGCTTCGGCAACAAGCAACCACCTCTCTTTCTATCTTTTTTCATAGAACTTGACGACAATTCCTTGAACAAGTTTTCTTCAAGTGCTTGCAGATCTGCGGAATCACGTGTACAATCCAATACACCAGACAACGATTCTCTCCCTTCTTCAGGGATACAAGGCAACATTTCCTCACCAACCTTGCTAAAACCTCCACTAATCATAGATAGCTCTACGGGATCCAAAACACCTGGACATAAAGCAATGAATTCGTTCATCTACAAGTATCCGAGCTCCAACATTTCAAAGTAAAAATAAAAAACAAAAAAATATCGACACATCTAGTCAGAGAGATTAGAAACACCTTTTTCAGTAAAAAAGGCTCGGTCCCATGCTAAACTTTTCCGTAAATTGTATCCTCCACCCTTTTTCCTCCTCTTCATTTGCTGCGGCTCCATACTGAGTTTTGGAACTTCTGATTTGTTTGCGTTAATGTTCTCTTTGTTAATACCATCTGTTAGCAATGAAGAGCAGGGTTTTTCAGCATTCTCACCGCCTACCTTACTCTCCACTGTAAAACAAGCCACTACTAATTATCACAAGGGTCAGTAGAATCTTAATCACTGTGTTACAACAAAATAATTTCCTTCTCGAGTAGTATTAACCAAAAAGTTTCTTTAATCTTAGATCAGAAACTAAACATTTAAGAGCAAAATTCGGTTAAATTTGACTAGATTTTCTCAAATATGAAAAAGTCCAAATTATTCGAACAGATTTTAAGCGCACAAATTTAAACAAACTTGCTCATACGAAAGGAGTAAATGCCAAAGCCACAACAACGGAACCATATAAAATTCAACCAATAATTACGGAGCACAATTGGAAGTAAAAATAAAAATTTGAGAAACCCGCATTCTGAGTAAAATTGCTCGAATCTTCTAAATCTTTATGAATAAGAAGAAAACAAAGCTCTAAATGGTTAACAACCAAATGCAGATAGCAAAGCTATATTAAAATAGCAAAACCTGAGCGAAATTATATCCTAGAGAGAAAAAATGCTATGAAACAGAAAATTCAGAGAAAAAAGAAAAATCAATCGTTTGAATCAAACTTGAAGAAAGAGTGAAAAGCCAAACCAAGTGGAGGGCCAAGAGGAGGAGGATGAACGGAACGCTTGGATCCGTGGATTTGGAGAGGCGAGCACAAGAAATAGTTGTTGTTATTGCCGTTGTTGTTGTTGTTGTTGTTGGTGCTAAGCATCGAAGCGTCGTCGTTTGGAATCTGAAGCAGCAGAGAATCGTCTTCGTCCGAGATCTCCAGGAGCGAGAGATCCGGATCCATCTCTGAAACTCTCTCTCTCTCTCAAAAGTTTTTTTCTAGAAGAATCCAATGGTGGGGTTCCAGTAGAAAATGAGGAAGTTTAAACGGTTGCTTTGGACCTCGTTTTGATTTTCGCTTTTGCTTTTGTGCCATTGTGTTTGTGTGCTTGTGTGTGTAAATATTTGAAAAGATTGGCAAGCGGGAAGTGTTGGTGGATGAAGACAATGACCACGTGATCGGATTTGGGCCGCGAAAGTGTAATTACAATAGTAGCCATGTGATAGTTACATATTTACAATAGTAGCCATGGGCCGCCGACACACAATACTACCGGCCTGGCCCAGACAGTTCAGGGGTTGGACAGGCTTGACAATGGCCTTAATTCAAGGAATAGGATCTTCTTCAATCCAGTTCATGGCTGAAATTTCTTCTTAGAAATCCTAAAATCACAAATATGACACATGTCTTACTACAAAAAAATAATTAAAAAAATAATATTTCAGATTTAAAAAAAAAAAAAAAATTAATTAATTAATAGAAAAATAAGGGGTGGCTGGCCACCCCATCTTGGCCATAGGGGGTGGCTCGACCACCCCATTTTAGATGGGGGTGGCTTGAGAGCCACCCTAATGGCCGGTGGTCCAAGAGGTGGTTCGGCCGCCCCCTAAACCCAAACTAAAAAAAAAAAAAAATCGTTTGACCCTTGAGGGTGGTTTGGGGAGCCAAACAATTTTTTTTGTTGTTGTTTTTTTTTTTTTTTTTAGATTTGACCCTTGGGAGTGGGGCCATGAGGTAGCCGAAGGCACTCCCAACCCTAACTGGGGTGGTCTAGCCACCCCCAATGAGGTTGGACAGGCTTGACAATGGCCTTAATTCAACGAGTGCCTCTCTTGGTGCTTGTCAACATTTAATTAATGGAGCCAATCGAATCTCAACCATTGGATCCGAAATTGCTGTGATATCGCTTAAGAGATAAGATAAAATTCATTCTATTTTTAACTATCTTTATAATAAATAAATAAACCCACCATTAAATTTATATAGGATTCACATGAATCTACAAATTTAATAGTTGATATATTAAATTTGTAAGATGAGATGGAGAAAAGATAAAAAAAAATACTGACTTGAATCATTTCTCTTTGCATAAAGTAGCTTTAGAAATAACCATGCAAACCCATTTCGAGGAAATTAGTGCTACTTGCTTTAGTAATCATTCTTGAAAAAAAATAAAAAAAAATAAAAAAGGTAAAATTGCAAAACAATTAGTTTAGCTTATTTACAATTAGCTCATTGCGGTAAAAATGAACTCAAAAATCCCTTATGTATGCCAAAAAAAAAATTTACTCTCTACAATCAAATTTCATTCACTAATTTAACATATTCTATTAATATGACACTTACTTAAATGAGACGTGTGTCATAATTTTATTAGCTCTAACGTTTTGTGTTATTAGAATCTATTAAGCCAGTGACATAAATTGCCTATCTCGGAAACCTATTAGTTTATTTTAATACCACATGAAGCTAATTGCAAATCTGATAAACTATAGGAGCTAATTTTGCATTCCCCCCACCCCAAAAAAAAAAAAAAAAAAAAGAAAAAAAAAAGAGTGAAACTTGTACTACATTGTACAAAGAGTGAAATATCATCGCCATATATAGAATGCAATTGGTGTACATATTCAGGACATTTGGACCAAAAATTGTGTTACACCAGCTCTTGCCCCATAAATTGGGCATTCAGAAAGTAGAAAACAAATATGTACACCCCTTTAACCTCATCCATCACAGCAAAAGTCAGCTTCTTCACTTCATGGTACTTCTGAGATCGCTAGATTTCCTGTCACATATAATGAAAAGGTCTTACCATTAACCTCAAAGAAGATGATACATAGCCAAAATTCCTACTTTTTTTGGGCAATGTATCGTCTTCATTGCCCAAATCCTTGCTAAAACCTCACAATGACAGATTGCTTGATGAATATGGTAAGTTTGCTTACTTAGTAAGTTACAGACCTCTAGCTTATGTTGCAGTCCGTGGAATTTGCTGTAGAACCCTCGCCGGAAGATGCGTTACCGTCTGAGAATATCGAGGCATAATAAGACTCTCCATCTTCTTCATCACTCTCAATATCAGCTCTGCTGTATCTCCTTTCAACATAGGCCAATGTTTGTCGCCTCTGCAGGCGCAAGACATGCATGATAACATCAGGGCTAAGAGTTACCCGTCTATGATCTTCTCTGCCTTGTCTATTAGACTCCATAATCTATTCACAGCCACAAGTATCAGACAATTTATGAGTAACAACAACATAAGGAAACAGAAGACGACGTTGGTAGAGGTTAAAGATTGTACCTTTTCTACATTGTCAGGCAGTGGAGGAGCATCAGTCACCATAGGAGACCAGACCTTTATATTTGTTTCAATCCCACAAGTAGCAAGAATAGGTATATGTGGATGTGGCTCAAGATGATTTACAATATGGCGATCGCCTTCCATTAAACGCACTAATTTAGCTGTCTTCTTCTTCCAAATAAATATATGGCCGCAATCAGACCCGCTCATGATATATTCATCACTGGGGCCAAAGAAACTCACTCCTTTAACTGTCTGCGAATTTCTATGGCCCATGAAAACCTGTGGCTCTTCAACTTTCAATAATTCCTCAGGTGGAGCAGATGATGGTAAGGGACCCAACCCCATGTTCTTCTGAAACAGATAAATGAGTTCGTCACTGTAAGAGACAAGCAATTCACTTGTGTTAGAGTAAGCCAATCCCGTGATGTGAACATTGTTGGCCCTGATCAGGTGATGGGGACAAAATGTGTTAACATGTCTATCTAGATTACTTGATGCTTCAAATTGGCATTTTCTCAAGTCGTAAACACGTGCATATTCGTCAGATCCTCCAACAGCAATGTAATTTGGATTTCTTGGGTCAATTACGATGGTATTCAACATTATGCTCTTCAAAGGCTGCTTACTATTTTCTGTCAATGAGGAGCAACAGAAAAGTTTTCTAGCAGAACTACTTCGCAAATCAAACTGAAAAAACAAAAACAAAAACAAAAAATAGCTCACAAAATAGAAGGGAGAAAAGAGAGCACCAACAAGGAGCATATTATAAATTTAACCCACATGTTGAACAAAACCATCTTCACCACAGCTATAAAGTATGTGTGGACTTCCTGGCTCCACAGCAAGCTTGTGTACAGGGCCTTGGTGCCTCCCCAACCTTGTTGTATCAACTCGGCCATCCTCCCAGACCTGCCCAAGCCTTACCTGCAAAAGGGAAAAACAGTTCAGAATGGTTGGAAAATAAGCCAAATAGAGACAGGATATTTGAAATCCAAACTGATAAGATGGAAAACTTCTAAAATTTGTTTACTTTGGCGCCAGAAAATAGCAGACAAAATGATTAAGAACAATCACAATGAGATAAAACTTCTGCAGGCAAACAACTTTTACATTTTAAGGCCTAGTTTCTCTAAAATATTTTCCAAACAACAGCCTATAACATTGGACGTCCATTTAGACAAAGTGCTTGGAGCATTTTTTTTCCAACTAAAAAGCAAATTGATAAAGAGGCCAAAACCAGCAGCCTCAATTGACTGGCAGAAGCATTGCAGCTAAAAAAACATAAATGGGAGAAGCAATTCATGCAAAATGTATAACAAAATGGAGGAGATCAAACAATTTATTTACAATTTCACCTTGCCATCACGGGAAGAAGTCACTATTCTCCTATCATCAGTGAATGGCATAATTCTGGTCTGGAATATGTTCTCCAAGTGGCCAGAAGCATATGAGAACAGCTTAGTTTTAGTTGCCCAATTCCAAAATATAACTTCTTTGTCATCAGAACCCGATACGAGGAGGTCACCAGTGGAGTTGAATTCTAGATCGTTTACACAACCTCTATGACCATTTAACTTCCCATAAAGATTTAGTTGCTTTACAAGGACCTGCACCGATAAGCAAACTCATGTAAAGGCAAATCAACCATCATAATGGTACATACCAGTCTTTCTACATAGAAGACTATGACATGAAGGATGGATGAAGATGATTACCTCTCAATTGACTCAAAAATCAGATGTTAACAGAAAAAATAAGATTAGTATACAATATTCCCCACGGAACAAAATTCAAAAAAAAATAAAATAATAAGGAAATATGGAAACAAAATTCCAGATTTTAACAACATAAACTTCAAAACAAATTACTTATGATTTTAAAATATTGTATTCCTCACGTCCCTCAATAATTAATATAATTATAAAAGATATGTTAAGTAAGTCTTCTCATATTATCACACCCTTTGAATCAAGAAATATGGCTTAACATTTCTCCTTTGAAAATGTAACTCTTCCATGGTTTCTTAAAAAGATACTAAATTTACTAAGTCTTAATCTGTACACCGATTGGTTTTATCCAGCTACAGTTGCGGTGCTCTTCACATAACCTAATAACAGTAGAATTAAAGCATAGAAAGAAGCATCAACAGTAGCACCGTTGTCAATCGATTACTATATATGGGGGAAATAAAGAAGAAGAGGACCAAGAATTGAAAACCTCAGAAGCAGAGAGTCGGCGAGCGAAGCATCTGGGTCGAGTGAAACCCATCTCTCTCCTGCAAATCTCTGCAAACCCATCCTGGATCAGCTTATTCCGATTCTCCATTTTTTGGCAGAATTGTCACGCTATGCATTCAGAGCTTCAAAACTTTTGGCGGAGGATCTCTAGTGACTGATAAATTCAAGGTCGAGGAATGAGATTGTTGTTGTATTTGCCATTTTGGAACGTCAATGGAATCCAATTAATTTTATGTCTTCTGCAATTCCCAAAAAAAACTTGAGAGTAAAACAAAAGGTCGGATTTTAAATGAAATCCAAAAAATGTATTGTTCCATTAAAGGGTTAAATACGGATCGGATCCCCTCCAATTGTGTCTAATTTGAATCTCATATTTTGTGAGATCTTAGCCATCCATAACATCCAAGGGTCTTAGATCATTTAGGAACACAAAACCCAAAACTAAACTCAACACATCTGATTATAAATAATAAAAACATTTATTTATTTTATTTTTTTTTTTTAAATAATTGGAGGAGAAGGCACCCCATGGGACGGTTTGCCGCTGCCGGCACCATCCCATGGGTGGCGCGAGGCCACTCCTAGGCCATGGGG